>NC_058403.1:83002240-83073866 GCF_002201575.2 Neomonachus schauinslandi | reverse complement strand
AGATCATGACCTGAGCGGAAGGCAGCAGCTTAAGGGACTGAGTCACCCAGGTGCCCCAGCATTTTAAAGTTTTTGCTGTATAATCAAACTATATAGGAAAACTCTAGAAGTGAAAGAAGCACTAGATGTTACTTTCAGCAACTTACAACAACTCTTATTTAGCTACTACGTGAAGTAAGAAATTATAATAAAAAGTCACTTAGAGATAGAGAAAGATTGAGAAACTATGAAGGAAGTAACACTAAAATCCAAATGTGAAATAGTTTTTTTCTAGAAATCTGTTGGAAGTCTTGTGAGAGAGAGACTAACAGGGAGCATGTTTGTTTGTCTCCTTTGAGACCTGCACTGAATTTATTGAATATTCTGGTCTTTTCCTCTCTAGCCACTACCTCCTTCGTTAGACCACAAGGTATGTCCTTTTGGAAAAGTCAACTTAACTTCATTGATCTGCAAGGACTGTTGAAAATTTAAAAATTTGCTATGGGATCCTGACATGCCAGAAGCCACTAGAAAAAGAATTTTGATATTCAGAACCTCATCAAGAGGTTCCCCTCATCTTTGGATAGAGACCAAAATGATACTTTCAAGTAAGTAATAATTTCCAATATTGGCCTATTGGGTGAGCTAAAAATGCTTAGGGGGAAAAATTGTTGAAATTAGTTTCACCGATAGATATTGAAGGCATTGGATGCATGTACTGTTGGTATTATTATGAATATTCAGGAAATTTAATTCTTTCTTTTCCTTTTTACTCTGAATTCATTGGCCATTGTTTTAGAGAATAGTTTGACAAATTCTCAGTTCTTGAAGACTTTGGGGCCTGTTTGCTTCTTATATGAGTGAAGAAGAATGTTAGGTGGTTAAATAATTACAAAGGACTAAAAATAAACCATAGTTTATTTTTTCAGATTTTGAATTACAAAATTATTTGAATGCTGTCTCTAATCGAAGTGCTACATTACTATGTAATGACATTACAATACTGCTTAATGACATTAGGAAACTGCATGCAAAAAAATATTTGTACACAAGGTGGTGATGTTAGCAACCAACTACAGTACTTTTATTCCACAATAAATAACAACAGATTATCTTCCTTGAGTGATCTCCAAAGGGTCTGTTCGGTATTCATGTAATGATAGTATGTGAGGGCACAGAGCACATAGAAAACCTGTCATCATATGTCATTTAAGTAACAGGGAAAGAAAAAAAGGAAAAATCACAAAAAAGAGAGTAACTTCTAAAGAATAAAATTACATTTACATGTAGTAAGGATTCGAGTATCCAGTTTCTGTTGGCAACTTTTTGGATATTTAAGCCCAAAGATTAAATCCCAAATGTAAAATTGTTTCTGTAGCTCTAATAAACTATTCCCACTTCCCAGAAAGATTTCTTCAGAAAGCCTTTACCTCACAACCTCCCCCTGCCTTTACAGTTTTCCTGATCCCAATCCTGGTGATGGGATTGATCCATTGAGGGCAATGTCCTTTCCTCTATTCATGGCTCTTGTGTATAAATTCAAGCTTTTAGATTTATGTTAGCATCATTCAGAAAAGTTAAAAGGTGAAGCTGGTAATAATAAATCACAAACCTTATTTCTCATGAAATGTTGGACTTATTCACCTTATCATCAATACTAAAATACAGATTAACTAATATGTGCTGGCACTTAAACTAGTTCATATTGTTTGTGTATTGGTACATTAATAATGACCTCCAAGACCTAGGTAATTAATTTTATTATTTAGCCTCCCAAATCCAACTATTTATTATAGTTAAAAATAGTTATTCTCAAATACTTTTTTAAAAAAGGTAAATGATGACATCAGCAGGAACACAGAACTTGTTGGTTACAAGGTAGAACACTTGTGTGCCATGAATCCAAAAGGTAGGCAGATGTGTTTTCAATTTTAAGATTTTTCTCCCAAGATGAAAAGAGCAGCAATTGTTATTTGCAGGCTAGAAAGCAAAATATCTGTTCTTGAATTATCTGAGGATGAGTCAGAAACTTAAGCCCAAAGAAAAGTAATAAATAATGACAACAGATGTTTGTAAACCCGTGCTCCCCTGTTCAGTGTTTCTACGTGTTGTTTTGCCTTGATGTGCTGTCAGCCGCCTCTCACCTGGGAGTAGTGATATCTTATCAAAGCCCCAACAGTTCCTCTTCACAACAGACAGATAATAGTGCCTTTCAATTTATCATACTGGAAGTCTAAAAGAACCATGGGAACGATTGGTCAGGTGACAGCTTGATGGACAGTTTGACAGCCCTTAAAGCATCATGGGAAATGGTTGTCACCTGATTTTTCAGAGCAACCAGGGAGATAACCTTCAGAATGACGAGGGAAACAAAAATCTGAATATTTGTATAAGATCCAGTGGCAGCATCAATGTTGACTTAAGTGATAATAGGTATGAATTTAGATAACTCAAAATGTTATTATCAAACCTGAGAGCTCTCTCCAAGTCCAGAAATGCCCTTCATCTCTTCAGAGGCCTTTTACATTTTTACTCAAATGTCATTTGAAAAACATATACATAATATAGGGCTCTTGATTTTAAAGAGACACAAGAAAAGATATTATTTAACCACAGGCTAAATATATAAGCTGACCATTAGTATTCTCCAGCTTTGCAATCTACTTTCCTTTTGACAAATCCTTGCACACCTTTTCCTAAATACAGTTTGCACATTGCAGTTCTAATTAGAAAGGCTGTCGTAAAGAATCAACTATGTCAAATTTTACACTGTGGGATAACTGGGCCTCATGAAGATCAGCAGAGCCTTGGTGTGAGAAACAAAATAAGAGAAATCAATCTGAAGATGTTTGGCACAAAAATGTTTCCGCTTGTATTTCTTCATTCATATGCCAACAAACAAGAATTGAGGACTTACTACACGCAAAGGTCTCTGCTGGATGTATAAAGATGAGAAAGCTAAAACTCCAGCTTCACCTGGCTATAGTTTAAGAGTGGGGATAGTTTTAAATTAATAGTAGACAGCAAAAGAGACCAAGAGATTCGTCCAAATCCACTGCTTTCCGGTCGCTGAGGCTCCTGCACAACCATGTACAAAGTTGTCTCTTGCATGTGTTCTCTTATGTATTGTATGTGCAGTTTGCAATAGTTTTATGGCTTAACCTGAAGAAATTTGGCCTGAAAATTGAGATTCCAAAGAAAAAAATAAGCACCTCTTTTTATATATTAATTAAGCATCTCCCAAGTTGAAAGAGTATTGTAGAAATAGTAGGGAGATAAATGAGATTTGGGGTGCAATTCCTGTCATTGAGGAGGCCTCTAGACATCCCAAACCTCAGTCCCTTACATGTTTCATCTACTTTTTTTTTCCCAGAACACTCAATAAATTTCTGTTTTATATAATATCTAACATACAGAAAAGTTATAAGAATAGTGCAAAGAACTCCTTTAAATTCATTATCCAGAATTCAGCAATTGTTAGGGTTTTGCCACATTTGTTTTTATCACTCCTATTCTCTCTCTTGCTCTCTCTCTCTTTCCCTCCACACATCCTCCCTCCTTGCTCCCTCCCTTTCTTATTTAGCTATCTACTTAATATTATATCTTTATGTTTTTCAATAATTTTTATAGAGGGGAATGAGATTAGATTTAGGTCTGATTCCTCTTTATACTCCTTCATAAAATCTAGCAACTACCTTGTATATGCTTGATAAATATAAAAAATGAATGAGTGAACAAATGACAAATAATAATCAACCTAAAGCAGTCTTTGATCTTTTAGATGTGTGTTTATACATAAATTTAAAAGGTATTATATTATTTGTCTAAAATATATGTAATATTTTGTAAAATGCAAATCTTCCTTCAATGATGTCTGATCAATAAGAGACTTAATAAAATAAATAAATAATACAATAAAATTAAAATATTGCAGCAGAATGTCAAGTGACTTTCCAAAGGAAGTGAAAGATAAAAGTTTCAGGTGCTGCTGGCCCTTTGTCTTTGTCTGGGACAAATAGACCAACTATAGATGCTGGACGAAAAGCAGGAATTTAAACAAAAACTGTCTTTCTGAAAAACACTCTGGCATCACTGTTGAAACTGGTACCATTTGGCTGCTTGACACTTTTGGGATAACACTCTGCTTTCACAAATTTTGATGCTTTGGATTCACATTCCAACATGATTTTCCAAAGACAAGCCAGACAAATTGTGAGAACACCCTCTGTGTTTTCCAGGGAACTGAAAAAAAAAAAAAAAAGCCAGTAAATAATTTAAATGACTATTAACAACAAAATGTGCTCCGTGTAATTCTTCACAAGAAGACGCATGATTTGAAAAAAAAAAAAAAATTTAATGAAGCCGAAGTTTGCAAATGCAAAGCAAAATGCTTTGGAGTGCCATATGCAAATTTAAATACTTAGAGACTGATAAAAACACATTTTGCTTATTTCCAACTGGGAAGGCAAGATGTGGGAGGAAGATTTGTAATAACTGATACATGGACAAGGTCCAAATGTTGCAGAATAACTGAATTCAGAATCATTTCTGAATCAGAGCTGGGGTTAAAATGTTTTTCCTCTCCTTGTTGAAATAAACCCATGCAACATCAGGTCGTAACAGGTCCCAGATGTAGTCCCTACCTCACCCGATATGAATTAAGTTTCATTGTTAACAACTAATGTAGTCATTTAAGCCAACTAAATAAAAGAAGCTAAATATAAAGCCAGAACCAAAGTCTTATAACATATTTCATAGTAACACCAAAATTGGTGGTCTGGAAAAGTTAGAATAAATACTAGTGTTGAGTTTTCAGTCAGACTAAAATTTTCAGAGAAAGAAAATTTCAGACTAAAAAATTCACACACAAGAAAATTATCAGTTAAGTCATAAAACTATTTTATTTTCTTATTTTTTTAGAAGATTTTATTTATCTATTTGAAAGAGAGAGAGAGACAGAGCATGAGCGGAGTGGAGAGGCAGAGGGACAGGGAGAAGCAGACTCCCTGCTGAGCAGGGAGCCCAATGTGGGACTCGATCCCAGGACCCTGGGATCATGACCTGAACCGAAGGCAGATGCTTAACCGACTGAGCCACCCAGACACCCCAAGTCATAAAACTATTTTCAAATTTTGACATGCACTTGCCCATTATGCATTTCAACATATAAAATTAGCTTGACTGTTAAGCAGCATTTTGAAGAGGCAAAAGTCAAATTATTCTCTGATAGGTTATATGAATCATGAACTTTTCAAAGTCCATGCTTACTTGAAGTGTATAAAATTGGTGATCTTTTAGCTCAAAATATGTAAATACCACTGTTTGGAGTCTTCTGCTAAGGTGCAACAGAGTCTCTGGTGTGAGACATGAAGAGAATTGAGTCTTAGGACCTGAATTAAAGAATTAAAGTTATCTCTGTTAACTCTTTCTTCTTTCAAGCTATGTGCATTACGCTTCAAATTTGGGAAATTCTGGATTCATTTTCCCTTATTTTTCTGACTGAAGGCTTGTTAGAGAAGTAAATCAATGAATGTGTTGATTTTTTAAAAGACGTTTAGAAAACTAATTTCCTTTTTTTTTTTTTTAAGATTTTATTTATTTATTTGACAGAGAGAGACACAGCAAGAGAGGGAACACAAGCAGGGGGAGTGGGAGAGGGAGAAGCAGGCTTCCCACTGAGCAGAGAGCCCGATGCGGGGCTCGATCCCAGGACCCTGGGATCATGACCTGAGCCAAAGGCAGATGCTTAACGACTGACCACGCAGGCAGCCCAAAACTGTCTAATTTCCTTAATGCCAAAAAGGAATCACTGAAAAATCGTACCTCGAATTACTCTTTGTTACTTTCACAACTTCTTTACAGCTAAAAAGGTTTGATTTTTGCTTCATTTTTTCGATAAAAATATAAAAATGCAGAAAAAGGGAAATAAGGTGGCATATCTCACTAATACTATTTTAAACATTTTCTATTCAATGACTTAAGCTAAATATTTACATTTATAAGACTATGTCTTGAATGTAGAAAGGGAATTGATTCTAGCTTTCCAACTACTTCTCAGAGTTCTGATTTGTGATTACTCAGAGGTTTATGATAAACGTTCTGAACCTCAAATATACTGAATAATCCTAGGATTATAAAAAGGGCACCTTACATGGTTCACCTTTCACTCCTACTTAATTCATTCTCATAAATTCTTCTTTTCAAGGATGTAAGAAGAAAATACATGAATTTAGGTTTAAACTAATTCTTAGAACCCAAGTGGTGTTAGCACATGCATTAGTACATTTATTTTTCTAGGCTGTAACTCTATGGCATGAAGAGCACCCCAAAGTGGAAAATGAAATTTTTGCTCAACTAAGTGATTATTTTGTCTACATTATATCAAATTAACAGTTTGACTTTTCCCACTGAGTGTACTTAACTGGCAGCTGTGTTGGAATTTGATAGGTGCAGCTATAGTGTTTTAACAGTCAAGCAGCAGTGTTTCCCATTATTTATTCTATATGGCACGTTAAACCCACCATTTTCTTTCTAGCCTTACAGTTAAGAGAGAACAAATGAACATATTTTTCCACCCTTATAGATTTCCTTATCTGTTATATTTGAAATTTGCTCTGTCCTCCTCTCTCAGTCAAAGAAAGCTTAATTCTTTGTTATTTCTTTTCCCTCACCATCTTAGGAAAGTTACAGTTCTGTGAGACTCAGCTTCCTTACCTGTAAGGTGGAAATAATTATACTTACCTGTTAGATTTGTTCTGAAGATTAAAGAATATTGCTAGGAACTGTAGAGTATCTCCTATAACAGTCTGCTCCCAATGAGAGCTAATTCCCTTCTCTTTGATTACGTTGGAATACTTATTTATTGACTTGCGTCAAAAGACAGGTTATTCAATGTCTTAACCCTTTTCCTTCAATTACACTGAAGCATGAATCAATATGTCAGAAGGTACTAATCCTTCTGCTGGGCTGATTCATTAAAAGAATTCAGCACAAATATAATTTCAAATCATAAGACCAAACATTGACAAAGTTCAAAAAACACAATCTTTCCCAAAGACAGGAAAAAAGATTATTTAGAAATCAAGTTTCACCTCAACTATTTTTCTCTACAAATCCATGAAGCAAAAGTAGAAGAACATTTGGATTATGTTGTCCAATATGTTTATATAGATATCTAAAAACTTCAAAAGATATGCAAGGTATTCTTCACATTTTGTTACTGTGAAATCAAGGAGGGAGCTATCAAGGCATTGAAGTCAACAACTTGGCTTATCTCATTTACTCCTCACAAGGAGTAGATATGGAGGTAGATGTTATTATTATTCTTATTTTACAGATGAGAAAGTTGGTCATGGAGAAAGTGAGCAGCCTGGTCAAGGTTATATAGTCTGTTAAGTGTTGGGGTTGAAATTCCAAATGATTTACACAAAACTCATTGTGCTCATTTGGACATGAGCTTTAAAAGAAGAGCAGTCCTTTTATTCTTAAAAAAAAGGGGGGGGTGCGTGCACCTGGGTGGCTCAGTTGGTTAAGTGTCAGCCTTTGGCTCAGGTCATGATCCCAGGGTCCTGGGATTGAGTACGACATCAGGCTCCCCACTCAGCGGAAAGCCTGCTTCTTTTCTCCCTCTCCCTCTGCCTGCCACTCCCTTTATTTGTGCGCCCAACCCCCTGTCAAATAAATAAATAAAATATTTAAAAAAAGAAAAATTAAAATGTGATGTAACTGTTTCTTTACTTTTCATCTCTTGGGCAATAATAAAATTTAATTCTAAATATTTAAAGCATTTGTTTACATTTTGGTTCCCAAATTTTGTTGGCCTCAGAAACCATTTACACTCTTTTTTTTTTTAAAGATTTTATTTATTTGTCAGAGAGAGACATAGCGAGAGAGGGAACACAAGCAGGGGGAGTGGGAGAGGGAGAAGCAGGCTCCCCGCCGAGCAGGGGAGCCCGATGCAGGGCTCGATCCCAGGACCCCGGGATCATGACCTGAGCCGAAGGCAGACGCTTAACGACTGAGCCACGCAGGCGCCCCAAAACCATTTACACTCTTAAAGATTACTGAAGACCCCAAAGAGCTCTTGTTTATGTAAGTTGTATCTATCAATATTTATAATATTAGAAATTGAAATGAGGAATTTTTAAAACATTTAACAATTTATTTTAAAATAACAATAAAGAACCCATTATATGTGAACAGTAATATTTTTTATTTTTTTAAGTTTTTATTTAAATTCTAGGGTAATACTGGTTTCCGGAGTAGAATTTAGTGACTCATCACTTACATATAACACCCAGTGCTCATCATAACAAGTGCCCTCCTTAATACCCATCACCCATTTAGCCCATCCTTCACCCACCTCCTCTCCAGCAAGCCTCAGTTTGTTCTCTATAGTTAAGAATCTCTTATGGTTTGCCTCCCTCTCTCTCTTTTTACTTCCCCTTCCCCTATGTTCATGTTTTGTTTCTTAAATTCCACATATGAGTGAAATCATATGGTATTTGTCTTTCTCTGACTGGCTTATTTCACTTAGCATAATGCACCCTAGCTCCATCCATGTCATTGCAAATGGCAAGATTTCATTCTTTTGGATGGCTGAGTAATATTCCATTACACACACACACACACACACACACACCACCTCTTCCTTATACATTCATCAGTCCATGGACATTTGGGCTCTTTCCATAATTTGGCTATTGTTGATAATGCTGCTATAAACATCAGGGTACATGTGCCCCTTCGAATCAGTATCTTTGTATCCTTTGGGTAAATACCTAGTAGTGAAATTGCTGGATCATAGGGTAGTTCTATTTTTAACTTTTTGAGGAACCTCCATACTATTTTCCAGAGTGGCTGCACCAGCTTGCATTCCCACCAACAGTACAAGAGGGTTCCCCTTTCTCCGCATCCTCACCAAGCTGTTGTTTCCTGTGTTTTTAATTTTAGCCATTCTGACAGGTGCGAGGTGGTATCTCATCATGGTTTTGATTTGTATTTCCCTGATGATGAGTGATGTTGAGCATCTTTTCATGTGTCTGTTAGCCATCTGGATATCTTCTCTGGAAAAATGTCTATTTATGTCTTCTGCTCATTTCTTAACTGGATTATTTGTTTTTTGGGTGTTGAGTTTGATAAGTTTTTTATAGTAACTCTTTATCAGATAAATCATTTACAAATATTTTTGCGCATTCTGTAGGTTGCCTTTTGGTTTTGTTGATTGTTTCCTTTGCTGTGCAGAAGCTTTTTATCTTGATGGAGTCCCATTAGTTCATTTTTGCTTTTGTTTCCTTTGCCTGTGGTGATGTGTCTATTAAGAAGTTGCTATGGCTGAGGACAAAGAGGTTTCTGCCTGTGTGCTTCTCTAAGATTTTGACGGTTTCTAATAACTATAGTTATTTCATGAAAAAAAGTGGCATTACTTTACGTTTTTTCAAATCCTATATCTGGCTTAAGAGAATATAGCTGAATGCTCATATCTGCTTCTGTACTCAATCTATTGTGATTCTGAAGTACATCAAGAAAATCTAGCCTCTTCCAAATGTGTAGTTGGAAGAGGGAGGGGTATTTTAATAGCCCTTTTAGATAATTATGCATCTTATTCTTTGATGTAACACCAAAACTTGACAAATGTGTTTTAAAGGTTAGTTTCAATATGGAATTTGAAACAGTATCAGTGGACTTTTTGTACATTGTTATATTAAAATCCATTGGTTTATTTGGCATTTTGAGTAGATCTTTTACCTACACATGGTTTTGAAATATCATGTTAGTCTTTTGGAAAATGTTCATTCACTTCAAACCTTCCAAATGTTGACACATTTCATTATGCAGGATTTAAAAATCAAATCACATTGATTAGTTTCACCACTGATCTTATCAGAAAGTTAGCTTGCAACTCAGTCATGATGCAGTAGTCCCCCTTTATCTATGGGGAATATGTTCCAAGATTCCAAGCCCCAGCACATGCCTGAAACCAGGGACAGTACCAAACCCTATATCCTCCATGTTTTTTTTTTCTATACATACATACCTATGATAAAGTTTAATTCATAAATTAAGCATAGTAAGATATTAGCAGCAATGACCAATAATAAAATAGAATAATTACAACCATAGGCTCTAACAAAACTTGTGTGAATGTGTTCTCTCTCTCACAATATCTTATTGCACTGTACTCACCCTTCTTGTGATGATGTAAGATGAAAAAAATGCCTACGTAATAAGATGAAGTGCAGTGAATGATGTGGGCGTTGTGATGTAGTGTTAGGCTACTATTGACCTTCTGACATATTGAAAGAGGACCATCTGCTTTCAGATTGTGATTGACCATAGGTAACTGAAACCATGAAAAGTAAAACCCAGACAAGGGAGACTACCGTAGTGCTTTTGTTGAGACAACAATCCTACTTCAGTACACAGCAGAGTGCTTTATGTGTATTTCCCATTTTGTTTTTGTTTCACAGAATATTTAACAAGACATGTACTCAAGGGACAAGATTTATTAAGATTAATAATTTTTACTGTTTAATCAAGGAAATTCTTAAGTGAAACTGGCTTTTTTTTTTTTCTTTAGTGTAAGTGGATGGAGGAGAAGAATATAATGATTACTGGTATAGTTTAGTGCCACAGCCTTAAGTTACCAGCAGCTTACTCACTGTTGTTTGTGTGCATTTGGTGCACAATACCAACACAGTGAAAAAGCAAGTAAAATACTATTATCATTAAAATGGTTTTGACTTCATGGACTGCCTAAAAGGGTCTCAGGGACCTCAAGGATCTGCAGATCAGACTTTTACAAGCATTAATTTAAGGTTATACTCTCCTTCTGCCAATAAAATAGTCACTTGACAATTCTGGAAGAGGAATTAAAATGGGATAAAAATGTTGAATATGATTTTTTTTATTCCTTTGATTCTTGGTTCTCCTTGTTGTACTATATATAAAAGTTAAACAAAATTTGGCCTTTTCACATGCTATAAAATTCTGAATTCATTTCTTTTTAATTGCTTATCTGGATTATTATGGTCCCATATCTATGCCTACAAGTTATTACACTGTGTTGAAAGGCTTTTTGAACAACATGTAAGAGAGAATAAACAAGTGATAAGGTTTTCCCAATCATAAATTAGTTACTATGTGTAAACTGCTCACCAGGTAAAGTCATTCAGGTCAAAAGGGTATCTTTCACTAATCAACCTCTACATTAATTTACTAATTTCTCTGTACCTTCCAAACCGAGAACTCTATTTGGATGTATTATTTGTGCTCCCTAATTTGAATATATGATGAATACATTATGATGCAATTGAAGATACACAGATTGTACATATTAGATCTTTCCTGTAACTAATTCAAGAATGAAATAATATATGTTGTTTAGAAGTCAATTGTCATGGCTAAATGATAGAAACTGGCCCTAAATTGAACCTAAGGTGGATTCCTTTAGTCTGGGCCATTGTAAACTATTTAATTCTGAAAATATCTCCTTAAAATAAACTTAAAAATTTATTCCAACTAATCCTTTATGAATAAAGGTTAAAGACTTAATCCTATGATTCTATAAATCCATGGTGTCTAACAAATTGCATGTTTATTTTACTCTGTTGTCCGAATCAGTTCATATAAGTTCTTAAACAAGAAAGGTTGATGCTTAAATATAAGACATTATGTGATCTGTGAACCCTTTATTTTAGAGTCATTTTAGATTCTGAATAAGTCACTAATCTATTATTTTCTTCCTTTTTCTGGTTGTAATCTAACAGTAAGAGACAATAGAGGACTTCTACCAAATTTTCTTACTTCACATCATAACATTTTAAATAACTTTATTTGGAATAAAAATAAAACTAAAGTATTTATCATTAAGAGTAGTATAGGTGGGGATCGAGAAGGGAGGTATGTTCTTAAGCTTTCAAGGATCACCTGCCATTTCTCTACTAAGGCAGCACTAACCAGCACCCTACATACGGGCTTTCAGATTTCCCTCCTTCCTGGTATGCCAACACCTTAAACCCCTTCTACCTTCCTCCTTAAAAGCTACTCATTCTTCAAAGACCTCCTCTATAAAGACTGGTGACTCCAAATTCCATAGTCCTCCCTCTTGTATATTTACAGTCTGGGAACATTTCTTGTATTTCTTAGCATTACCATAGTGTTCAGTTCTTACTAGGCACCCAAGGAAAACTGTTATGATCAAGTATAAACTGTCAGAAAAAAAAAAACAACTGAAGTTAGTTCATTACAAAAATGATTTTTTCCAAGTGATTTGCTGCATATTATGACTTTGGAAAATCAACACAAAATTTGAGGTGAAAACAATGAAAAATTCAGAAAAATGATTTCCTTAAGGAAGTCAGAAATTGTTTTATTCTCGAAGTGCTGAATAATTTTGAGCAATAATTTTTTTGTAAAAGAAAGAAAAAATGGATTTTTTACCACTGAACATTATTTGTAGTAAAGTAGAAAATAAACAATGTTGTCTGCCTTGTTTTGTCAAAAGACTGTGTATTGAGAGGAATAAAGCAAGTCTGACAGGTTTAGAGAAGAAAGTAAAATTGGAATTCGGCTCAGTCCAGTTCTGTGGGCTTGAGATCCAGAAAGGAATTTAGACTCACATCTGTAACAAGAGTTAAAAATATTTGTTTCTGTTGAAATATGGACCTCAATAAGACTGCCATAATATTATCACTTTCTTAACTGTGTGATTAAACTTTTAACAGAAAGGAATTATAAATATTGGAAGACACAGTTTACATTTTTGCAGATGTATTGAAAGCTTAAAAAGGCCAGAAAAATTAAAATTCAATATACCTTGAATTTAGGAAATCAATAGCATACCTGGAAATTATGGAAAATAGGATATTTAAAGGGGTCCTAGTTGCAAAAGAAAAAGTATATACTTTTAAATCTCTAAGTAGTTTTATTAAAACCTTCACAAGGAAAGTACATGACTTATATGCAGAAAATTTTTAAATGTTGTTTAAAAATATGTTAAAAGACTCCAATAAGTGTACAACTATAGCATATTAATGATCAGGGAAACCAAACACTATAAAAACACTAATTTTGGCCAAATAATGTAATGTTATTAAAATAAATATCTTAAATGGGGGGAGGGAAGTGGGTCCTAAAATGCTCTGAAGGGACATCTGAGTGGCCCAGTCGGTTGAGCATTTGACTCTTGGTTTCCACTCAGGTCATGATCTGGGGGTCATGGGATCAAGCCCTACATCAGGCTCCTCACTCAGCGGAAGTCCGCTTGGGATTCTCCCTCCCCCTCTCCCTCTGCCCGTCTCCCCCACACCCCACTCTCTCTCTCTTTCTCTCAAATAAATTAAAATAAAATATAAAATGTGCTGAAGGACTAAACAAGCAAAATGCAAAGAAACATTTGAAAAAGAAATGTATTCGAGGTAAGGCAAACCTACCATTTTTTTTTATTTTATTTTTTTTATTCTTATGTTAATCCCCATACATTACATCATTAGTTTTAGATGAAGTGTTCCATGATTCATTGTTTGTGCATAACACCCAGTGCTCCATGCAGAATGTGCCCTCCTCAATACCCACCACCAGGCTAACCCATCCTCCCACCCCCCTCCCCTCTAGAACCCTGTTTGTTTTTCAGAGTCCATCGTCTCTCATGGGCAAACCTACCATTTTTAAAAACATACTACAATAATAGAAAGGGAAGTGTTGGAATAATACATTAGGATAGAATGGCTCAAATATTATATATAAATGTATTATGTATATATATAAACATATACATATCTATTTCTTAATTTCTCCTCCCTTTAGTTTCTATCATATGTAACAATTTAATATATGTGAAATAATGTAGAACATAACTAGTTAATGAGGAAGGGAAGGATTATTCAGCAAATAGGAATAGAAAATGAACAAAAAATTTGAAAAATTGCCAGTTAAGATGATTACTTCATTCTACCTGCACAAATAAAATGTGTATGCTGTGAGGCAAGTTAAAAGGAAAAAGCTACTATGGAAACTGAAATTTTGCAATGGGAAGATTCCAGATATTACTCATTTGTCTAAAGAGTGTCCATTAGATTTTAATTCCCCATGGTTTTTGCAGTGTATGAATCTTTGTCTCCCCATACAACAACTAGCACTGAGCCTTTCACACCGTAAGTACTTTTTGATAGGAAGCTGATAGATTTATTTATTTACTCATTAAAATGTTATTATTGAAAAATATTTTGCCACATTTGCTTTTTAAAAGTATACTTTTTTCCTCTACAAAGAGTATATTTTGATCTATCTTTTTATCTGTAACACATACAATTTTATCTGTTTTGCCTCGACTCTACTTTCCTATAAAGATAAAAGAAATAACAGCTAAAAATTAAAAACAACCTTGTGCCTTTAGCTTTTATATCATGCCATGTTGTCTATGAACAGAAGAGTTGGGTAAACCAGGCTTTAAGAGAATTGAAACCTGAAGAGGAGAGCCTTTCAATGACTTTCTTCATACCATAATTCAGAAACACTAGTTTGAGTTTCATTTTCTCAGTATAATGATTTTGGCCATGGGTAATTTGTAACCAAGGTCTCCATATGGAATTGGTCTCATTTCAGGATGAAAGTAAGATTTATATGAGAATAGCAAGATGACGGTCAAAATAATCTTTCAAAAGTCAGGAGATAACCTTACCTAAAGAGAAAAATACTGTCCAGTGACCATGTGTTCTAGAATAAGGGTTTGCTCCTGATCTCACTTTTCTATCAAGGAAACTATAAAAATATGATAAAATAGAAGCTATTACTTGAGTGCAAGGAAGATTGGAGGTATTTTATTTAAATGTTGCTCTTTTACCCAGCGTGCTATTTGTTGTTGATTTTTTATATGGTATAATTTCATGGTACTTTGATGGAATTTTATACTTAAAATAAATCTTAATATAATTTCTGTTATTGACCCGAAAGTTTAGAGGCAACATTATCAAATAGTAAGCAATGTCTGAGTAAAATTTTATTATGTGACAAAGGTATGTCTATCACTTCTGGCCGTGTTAGTCAGTGGTGCTAAAAGTGCATCTCCAGTGCTTGATAGTTTGTGTTTATTTCTTCATGTCAGTTTCCTGTCCTGTTAGACAACTTAAGCCCTATGTAACTCTGATTTTTTCCATTTGGGTAAAGACTGCATTCCTTTCTTCCTCCTTCTGGATGACTGCACCAGTTCCCTTCCAGTTTCATCAGTCTATCACTGCTTAGTAAAATTGAATCTAATATAATTCCATATGGATGTTCTCATATTATTTTGAATTTCCAGAAGCATTTATGGAAAAAACTGGTAATATGTATTACTAGCCTTGTAGAGGGCACTTACTTTAACAAGAGTCTATTTTGCAGAACATGTTACGACCTATGGCACTGTATTTAAAGCTGGTAAAATTTGGATAGATAGACAGTATGAATAGATGGGTGGCTGGCTGCTGGTCGGGGAAGTGGATCTCTATGTCTATATTTATCTAGAGGAAAAGTCCAAAATATATTTTACATATCAATCAGATGAAAAGTGATTTGGAAGAAAATAATTTTCATGCCCATTTATAACAGATGGGCTCAGTGTCAGAATAAGCCATTTGATAACTGTTAAAACTAATACATGCTTAGAGACAATTAACTACTTTATCCTCAAACCAGTTTAGGGGTATTATATATTTGTGACAGCTGTTGGTACCACAAGATAATAATATGAGAAAACAATGGCTAAATAGTGATATAATAACTTCCTTCTTCGTAATTTAAGATATTCACTAGCCACACTGTGAATCCACTGCTCCCTAGATTAGCTATCAAAGGGCCTCAAACAGAGTAGACACACAAACGAGGGCTTCATTTAAAATAACTACCACTTATAAATACTTATCATGGTCTAGATAATTTTCATACATTATTTTTTATCCTCACATCCAACCTGGAAGGTGGGTGAACTTCCCATTTACAGAGACTTTCCATATACAGAAACTATGGCTCAGAGGGTTGATGTTTTGCCCAAGGTCACGGGGGTAGTATGTAGCAGAAACAATATTTGAATCCAGGTCAGTTCCACCATACAGTCAACTAATGGCAGGTAACACTAATCCTCGCAACCACCTTGTAAGGTATGTTCTATTATCATCCCGAATTTATAGATCAGGAAACTGAGGCATGAAGAGATTGTCACATGTCCACAGTCACACACTTGGCTTGGACTTGGGGAAACTTAACTGGGAGGGAGATTGGACCAGATCCCATGTCCTCAGTTCTGGGTTCATGGAAACCACTGCAGAAAACTTGTCCAAGGCAAACCAGGACAGACGCCTCACTGAAAGGCAGATCTTAGTCTCTAGATTTGAGTGGCCTGGGACTGGCAAAAATGCTCCCTGCCCTTTGGCTTTTTAAGAGTGGACAGGATCTCCCATGTAGTCCTGAAGACCACAATCCACAGTGATGTACACCTAACACTTGAGTCTAGTGCCCTGTCAAAGCATGTGGAGACAAGAATCCCCCCCAAATTATCTCTATTTCTCCTTCTCCTTCTTACAAGCAGGCTTCTGACATCAAAGTTTATTGTTAAAACATCCTTAATAGAAATATTACTGTATATATTTTCACTAGAGAGAAGAATGTCAGGGAAATTTGTCATGATATGTGTTTACTGTAAGTTTGACATGCATTATTGTTAGATCATTCAGCTCTCCTTCCATAATTTTTCTATGCAATTTATTTATGTGCATATTTAAATGGTATGCCACTTAATTGAAATTATAGTGTGCTCAAGCCAGATTTGACACTGACTGGCAGTTGCTGTTAAGGAATACTTGGAAACTATGAGTGGGTCATTTTCCAAATAGTACAGAGAGAACCATATTATCCAGCAGACTATTTCAGGAAATCAAATAGTAGATACTGCCAATACCTCATTCATCGCAGGCAGGGGTATGTTTTATTCACCTTTCTAGCCCACAACCCTAGAGCCACATATGACGTAACCAATAGTGATACCACTAGCTCTTTCTTGCATAAGGACTCTGCCTACAAATCCAAAGGTCTTGGAAGTAACTTTTCAAAAATTATGCTGCCCTTGGAATAATTCCTTAAAAATTTAAGTATCTATCCTGTGCACAAAAACAATCACAGTATTTGATTTGGTTTTCTATAGTTCTCATCCAGATATTTATTATTAGAAAAGTACAGCCTATGGCAAAGAAAACAAATCCAGACTATTACAGATGGAAGATTCTTGACAGGGCAACAGCCCGAGCAAGTTCGAGGAACCAACAAAAGCACTGAATAGCTTCAGATTTTATTTTTTAATTTAGAAAGGCTAAAATTGTATAAAGAGCAACAGATGCTTTATCCTCCTTTCCCTCTCCCTGGTGTCTCGTACTCTACTTAGTGGCTCTAGATCTCGGGCACATCACTTAACCACTCTGGGCCTCCATTTCCTCATCTGTGAAATAGGATAATAATAATATCCTTCTCTTTGAGTTGTTGGATTGATTAAATGAGGTAAAATCATTAAAATGCGCACATCATATATTAGGCATGTGCTAAGTTCTTCTTTTTAGCTAACATATTATTATATTGTTCCATTATTATTATTACTCCATGATTGTTATACATCATACCTTATCTTACAGTAGCTTTTAAAAAATAAACTCACAAAATATTTGAGGTACCTGTATGAATATAAAAATATTACAAACATAATGAAATGAGAATTTGTATAAACCCAAAGGTCACTTTGGTGACCATGCTCATAAAAATCATAAAATGGAGGCACTACTAAGTGTCTTTGATTTTTCTGCAAACTAGATTGCAGGACATCCTAATGTGTTCTACAAAGAAACTTTGACCCTCTATCAAATGTACCCATGGTGCAAAGTGCTTTGCCATAAGAAATATCTGGACACCTTGATCTTGATCTCTTTAAAACTGTATTTTCCCTTATAGCTTTTGTTTGTTAATTAGAAATCAAGTAACTAGGTAAACAGTCAGTATAGTGGAGCTATTTGGGGGTGCAAAAGGGGAAAGGAACTAACATTTGTTAAATACCTTCTAAGTGCCAGAGAGTTTGCTATGTGCTTTATGTGTGGTCATTATTTCACTTAATCCCTATAACTGTCCCCTGAGATCGATATTATCCCTATTTTACAAATGAGGACACAGTTTTTCAGAGACTTCTTTGTTTGATACAATTAGCTAAGAAGTGGTAGATCAGAGTCTAGAATGTAGGTCTACCTATGACTTAAGGCTGTCCTCAGTATACCAAACAATACTTCATTTATTTTGAACAACTCATTTTGACTGGCTACTCTGTAATAGTACCTGATAACATATTTCCTAAAATTATCTGAGAATCTCTTAGAATATGACATCATGACCCTATGAGAAATGCTAATGGAATTTTCTCACTGCTGACTCTAATGAAAAGGATATGTCTGTTTAATTTTTGGGAATCCTGGCAACATTTCTACAGAGAAAGTATTCCTAGGGAGCAGCTGTAGAAAAATCTCCACAAACATTTCATTTGATATTCTCATATTTTACTTTAGTGCAAATGTTTTGCACACCTCAGGGATGTGAAATGCGCTATAAGAAATGTAGTGAGCTGTCAGTCAGTGCCCTGCAGGAGGATTTATGAAATGGAGTCCTACAAATGTTGTTTGTTTCTTTTCAGCTCAAACTGCACAAATTATTTGAACCAAATTGGGGGGTTGTGGGAAGCTAATATAGAGATCTGCACCCCCACGAACCCTGAATAAATACTTATGGCCTGAATGGCAGACTATTTACTGCAAAAGTCTAAAACTTTTTGTTTTGAGATACTGGTTTTATGTGACTCCTGCAGTTTTTTGAACCATTACTCCATTTGTCATCATCATCCTTCTTTAATGAAAGCCAGAGCCTACTCCTTGAACTGCTCTTCTCCAGATAGCCAGGAGAGAGGCTGCATGAGAGGAGCCAGGTGCTTTATTCTGCTGTGGTTTACCCTCCAAGACGTAGAAGAAGACGGGTTAGTCTCAGGAGGTGGAAAGAGCTGCCCTGATTGGGGGAGGGGCGTGGTTTCCCAGGAAAAGTTTAAGCTTTTAAGGGCCTGAGTTTTAGCTGCAGCTCTCCTACTTTCTAACTGCATGACTTGGGCAAGATTCCTCAAAGACTCCACTTTCTTGTCACTAATAGGGGGGAAATAATATCACGAGGATTCATCAGGATGGTATTTCTAAAACACCTGGTACATAGTAAGCAGAGCGCTTGCTAAATACTAGCTATCTTTTTCATTACTGACGAGGCAGTAACAGGAAATAGCATAATGTCCTGAATACGTACTATTAGGTATCTAAGGGATTTTTTTTTTACATCATTAGTTGCTACATAAACAAAGACTTTTTTTCTTTAACTTTACATGTCATAGACCAACCCAGTAGTGTTCCCTTTTCACTTAGTGGCTGCACATATGGTTTGAATGGAAACGAACATCCTCTTCTGTATTTCTTCTTCAGTATCCTTATTGTCCAAGAGTCTGTATAGTACTTTGGCTCAGATTTTCTCGTAATTACTCAAATGCTGTTGTCTAAATATAAGGTTGTAAAACCATCATCTACTTCCAGATAGGAAGAGTAATACACAATGTAAATATATGGTCAAAAGAATCTGTCTTCACCATTTTACTCTATATGTTTAGGGATCCAGTTGAACCTAAGTAGGGTTATTATTATTCTCCAAAGAACTATACTACCTGGAATTAATATTGAAGCTATCCATTTTCAAAGACCAGGCAAAATGGAGTACTCTTGACAGCTCTTCTTGGACCATGCTATTTCCCTTTTTTTGGTATAGTGGCAGGTGTTTTAAAACTCATCTGGAACAGTGAAATGTGTTTCTTTAGAGTTTTAGAGAATGTTTCATCCATAGAGACAGAATGAGCTTTTCTACCTATTTTTGTTTTAGAGAGAAAGTGTGTGTGTGTATATGTATGTGGGGTGGTGGGGGGAAGAGGTGTTTATCAGACCAGTTAAAATTTAGATTTTGTTGTCATGTATTAATACACCAAATAATGTAACAGAAGTAAGTAGATAAAATTTTCCGTAGACTCGATGAGGTAACAAACACAGAAAAAAAAAAGGAGTAGCACCAACATTTCAAATATGAAGATTCAAAATTTCTGTCAGTCATCCCAATAGTTTCTTTTGGAGAGCTCCATACTTCTATATATTTGGCTCTAACTAGATCACTGTTTCCCAAAGTGATAAATGAGATATTGGTGATATATAGGTGAAAATTTACTTTAATAATTATCTATTTATTTTATCATGCTTTCAGAAATTTAATTAGAATATTAAATTATGATGTACAGTTTCCTTTTTTAAATAAAACTGCTTACATAAAAAGAGGCAACTGAAAGTAAAGTATTAAGAAAATAATATTATAGGAGCTAATAAAGAAATGTCAAAAATTATAGAGATGGTATTCACATGACTGAAGTTCAAGAAATACTGATCTAAGTGACTGATTAAAAATGTGTTGCCACATGTTAACATTGTTTGATATAGGAGTTATCTTGTTGGGTGGTTTCACAATATTTTGAGTGGTAAATACCAGATGGCTTAAAGAAACTGGGTTGTGTCATTCTGCAAACAGAGAGCCTTGCCTGATGACATTAGCAGAGGAATATGTAGACACTTTTCTCTCTATTTCTCCTTACTCTAAAATAAATCCCAGATGGAGCAAAGATCTAATGGAAAAAAGTAATTTTGTTTTACAGTATTAGAGTAGGGATGGTTTTTTAAAGCATGGCATAAATTTCAGAAGACTCCAAAAAGACATCAGTTTTACCATTAAATTTTTTAAAATTTCTGCATAGCAAGTAAGTAAATAATAAATAAATAGAATCAAAACACAAAATAGAAAAGTTATTTGCAGCACATATGATGGACAAAAGCTAATTTCCATTATGTATTAAAAGTCCCTCAACACACTAAAAAAAATAATAATAACTAAAAGATAATAGAGAAACAAAGGTCATGAATACAGGTCATAGACTGGGAAACACAAATGGCTTTTAAAACATAAAAATGTGCTTAAACTCTTTCATAACAAAAGAACACAAATTAAAACCAAACATCCCTTTTTTAACCTGCTTGGCAAAAATAAAAAGGTTTGGAAAATATATTGATAAATGCATTGTGTGTCAATGTACCCAATATCAAGAGTAGATAATGTGGAATAGGATATGCAAAAGGGAGGAGGAAAGGAAAATAAATTATTTATTGCTGTTTATAAAATTTTAGCTTTTTCTGGGGGTGCCTCGGTAGCTCAGTTAAGTATCCAACTCTTGGTTTGGGCTCAGGTCATGATCTCAGGATCATGGGATCCAGCCCCGCGTCAGGCTCTGTGCTCAGCGGGGTGTATGTTGGAGATTCTCTTTCCCTTTCTGTCTTGTCTGCCCCGCCCCCACCTCAGATAAATGAATCTTAGAAAAAAAATTTTTAGTTTTTCCCAATCCAAAAATAAGATGTGAAGCTATTTGGTGTTTTTGTTGGTTTCTTGAACTTGTCTGTCTGTTGCTCTAATCAGCAGTCTGGTGATGGAATATTATACAACCACAAAAAAGAATGAAATCTTGCCATTTGCAACAGCATGGATGGACCTAGAAGGTATTATGATAAATAAGTCAGACTGGGAAAGGCAAATACCATATGATTTCACTCATGTGGAATATAAAAAGTAAACAAAAGCTGAATCAAACATATAAATACAGAGAATAAACTTATGGTTGTCAGGGGGGCGGGGGAGGCAAGTGGGGGATGGGCAAAATGAATGAAGAGGAGTGGGAGATACAGACTTCCAGTTATGGAATGAAGAAGTCATGGGAATAATAGGCACAGCACAGGGAATATAGTCAATGATATTGTAATAGTGTCATATGGTGACAGAATGGCTACACGTGTCCTGAGCATTTACTCCTGTGTTATACACCTGAAACAAATGTTACATTGTATATCAACTATACTCAAAAATTTTAGTAAAATAAATAAATAGAGATATCTGGATGAAACATACAGAAAACAATCAAATACTAGAGTATTTTATGTACCTATACAAATACCTAGATTTTTTAAAAGGAATTTAGAGGATTGAATAATTGTTTTAAGATGTTTCCAGGACTGGGCGCCTGGGTGGCTCAGTTGGTTAAGCGACTGCCTTCGGCTCAGGTCATGATCCTGGAGTCCCTGGATCGAGTCCCGCATCGGGCTCCCTGCTCGGCGGGGAGTCTGCTTCGTCCTCTGACCCTATCCCCTCTCATGTGCTCTCTGTCTCAAATAAATAAATAAAATCTTTAAAAAAAAAAAAAAAAAGATGTTTCCAGGACCCTTGAATTTGTAGGCAGAACCTTTTTATAAGAAGTTATGGAAGCTGATGGTTTATGCAAGTCTGCCTTAAATGCTCAATTCCACTGCTCAGTGCAAACGCAAGCGTGTCCAGAGCAAGTGATCAAGGGAGAGAATGGTAGGAAATGAATTCTGAGATGTAGCCAGAGGTGAGCTCTTTAGGCTCTGCAGACTAGGTAAAATAATTTGTACTTAATTCTAAGTGTGATATGCAATTACTGGAGGCTTTTATTTCTGAGCATGTCATTTTTGACATGACCTAATACACATTTTTAAATTAGAGAAGATGATTATAACCACTTCCTAACTATCTATGGTGTCTCTTATTTTTTATATAAGAAAGGGAATTTTATTTTTGTAGAACTTACTGTTTTAATTTTTAGACTATAAAAGTAATTTATGCTTTTCTCACTGTGGAAAATTTAGAAAACACAGAAAAATACTTAAAAAGAAAATAAATAAAATCTGTAAATCAAACCCAGAGGTGAGCAAATTATGGCCAGCCGGCCAACCACCTGTGTTTTGTAAATCAAGTTTTATTGGAACACAGCCACACCCATGTGTTTACTGTTATCTCTGGTGGCTCTCCACACCACAAGAGCAGAGTTGAGTAGTTGTTAACAGAAACTAAATGGCCTGCAAAACTTAATATGGTTACTATTTAGCCTTTTACAGAACAAGTTTGCTGACCCTGTTCTAACCTTCTGAAATAATGTTAACTGATTAGCACATTTTCAAAGGTACGTTCTCAAAATATTTTTAAGGAGTCAAGATCATACTATAAATACAGTTATATATTTTGCTGAGTTCATTTGCTCACATGTAATTATCATTCATTATGAAAGATAGCCATTTTTTTAAAAGATTTTATTTAAGAGAGAGACAGAGAGAGAAGCAGGGGGAGGGTCGGGAGAGAGGGAGAAGCAGACTCACTGCTGAGCAAGGGAATCCGATGTGGGCTTCCATCCCAAGACCCTGAGACTATGACCTGAGCTGAAGGCAGGCACTTAACCGACTGAACCACCCAAGCACCCCAAGATAGCCATTTTTAATACTTGCATACATTTCATCTTATAAATACACCATCATCTACTTAAATAATTCCTTATTTCTTCTCCTACTTTCTGACCTTTAGGTTTTCAAAATTTCTTATTTATAAATAATGCCATAGTGAATATATTTACTTATAATTGTTTGCATTTTTATCATTTCCTTAAGCTAGACTCCTTAAGGTGAAATTATGAAATCAAAGAGTATCACCATTTTTAAGACTCCTGATAAATATACTGAGGTTTTATTTATTTATTTTTTAAAGATTTTATTTATCCATTCATTAGAGACAGAGAGCGATGCAGAGGCAGAGGGAGAAGCAGGCCACCCGTGGAGCAGGGAGCCCAATGCGGGACTCGATCCCAGGGTTCTGGGATCGAGTGCCGCATCGGGCTCTTTGCTCGCCGGGGAGCCTGCTTCTCCCCCTACTGCTCTGCCTGCCGCTCCCCCTCCTTGTGCTCTCTCTCTCTGACAAATAAATAAATAAAATCTTTAAATAAATAAATAAATAAATAAATAAATAAATAAATAATTGTTCCCCCAAACTCTGGGCCTCTGCAAGGCTGTATAACATCATTTGGGTAAACTACAACAGTGGAGATTGCTTTGTAATATCTTGGGGAAGTTACTAATTTTTTCACATTTTAAATGTGAGTGAGGATAATTGTAAAAATAGCTAACCTTAATTTTGGATAGAGTATTGTTCTAAGTGTTATACATATATTAACTCATTTAATCCTTGCAACAATCCTTTGGAATAGGTTCTATTATCCCTATTTTAGAAGTGGAGCAAAGACTAACACCTACGCGGTGAGGTGTCACCCCAGATTTCTGGCATTTAATCAACTTGTTAAACTGCTTGAGTGTTCCTGTATCTTGTTCCTTTTTCTTTTTGTGTTCACTCCTATCCATATTCTCCCACTACCAAAGATCATATCCTGTGTTAAGTTTTCCGGAAATATGTTTGGACTCTAAAGGTCCGTGACTTCAAAAAAGTTGGGAACCCATTTATTTCAAGGACTACATCCCGTTGGCAGTAGAGTGATTAATTCCCATTAGATTCTTCTCCTACCACCCCGTAGGGCTTTCTCAGTATTTCTTCCTTCATTTTCTCATCTCTCAGTATGTTGTCTGATTGATACTTATCGCCAAAGTTTAAAGTTTACATATCATGCTATTACTGAAAAAATAGTTTGGTTTTATTCCTTGTTATTACTACTACTATGAACACAGAGGCGGGCAAAAGCAGCCTCTAGCAGCTCAAGGAAAATTTTATCTCCTATTTTTAAAAAAGATAAATGTAGACACAACTTTGGTTTGATGTTATAATTACTTCTTTCGGGTTTCTGGCTATTTTTAAAACAAATTTACACCATTTTGTAGCTTGTGTGGAACCTCAAGGATAATGTTCAAGAGATTCTCCAATTATTTTTCCAATGGGAAAGCCCCACCTCTTAACTGTTTTAATTAGCAAACCTATGAAAATTAATTAAAATTGGCATCATACTTCCAAAATTACATACCACTTACTACTGAACATAAAATCTTAATCAAAACATTGAAAACGCTTGAATCCAACTTGCTTTAATTGTCTAATACACTTGCTTGAGGGGGAAAATAATGAAAACAGTAAGGTGAGTAAAAAGAAAATGACTTTTCAGGGAGTCTACAGGACCTTTTAAATGAATGCTTCAAAAAATAACGATGATGATGATGTCACAAGTGGTTTTTTTTTTTTCCATTCTACCAAGATACAGAGTTTGGTTTTTTTTGTTTGTTTTTTTATTTGAGAGAGAGCGTGAGAGAGAGAGAGAGCCCTAGTGGGGAGAAGAGGCAGAGGGAGAGGAAGAAGCAGACTCCCCACTGAGCGGAGAGCCCAGCTCCATCCCAGGACCCTGGGATCATGACTTGAGCCGAAGGCAGATGCTTAACCGACTGAGCCACCCAGGTACCCCGATACAGAGTTTGTTTTTAGTGGAGGTGTCCACCCTGATGAGGGGAAAGCCATTCAGTTACATCAGGTCCCTGGCAGCTTTGCATAGAGATGAAATGCAAGTGCAGCCTAGGGAAGGGGCCTCAGCTAGGGTTCAAGCAGAGTAAGGAAGGGGAAAGAAAGAGAAGCAGATGGCCTGGCAGACATTTGGAGAGTGCTCCTACCTACTAAGTACCAAGCATTGGGTTAGTTGCTTTCTCAGAGACTACCTTATTTTTTTCCCAAAAATAACCAGACTGAAATTTGTTATTATTAACTTCATTTTGTAAATGATGAAATCAGATTAAAAGGGATTAAGTAACCTGCCTAAAAGCCATTCTGAGAGGCAGGACCTGCTCTCTTCTCCATCTGCTCGCTCTCCCTTGGTGGTACATGTGCTGTAATACGATCTGGATCGTGTCTCCCCTTCAAAGTTGAATCCAAATTCATCCCTGCTATGGCCACTTCAAGGAGAGAGGCAGTTATCTGAGCTGGCTCCTGAACAGGAGTAGGTAAGGAACAACAACAAAATAACAGCAACAACCATAACTAATTGAAATTCAGAGTTTATTTTATGCCAAGCTGTGTTTCGGATCCATTAGCTCATTTCCACCAAAAAACTGAAAGAGGCAACTACTACTATTATTCTCTTTTCTCTCCAAGAGGAAACTCATCAAGAGTTTAATCTTGGAGTTATAAAGTTAGTAAGTGGCAGAGCTGTTATTCGAACCTAGGTCTAATCTGAGAACTCAGACTTTTAATCACTTTTCTTGGAAAACACACATGTACAACCTTAGTGTGGTCACACAGGTATGATCTTAAGCAAGTACAAGTATAGAGCTTCTTAACATAAAAGAAAGACTAGAAGATGAGGTGAGGGAGGGGAGATTTTGAAAAAGGTATCAAGACTGATAAGCCATTATAGGGCCAAATATTTAACTTTTTAAAGATTCCTGTTTATTTTGTTTTGTAAACATTAAGTCTTGTTTCTGTTTCTTCACTAGTACTTCATCTGTCATTGTAAACATTTCTGAATTGGGCTTTTTCAGCTTATGAGAAATTATCAGAAATATATGAAAACTGGCACAATTATTGTACAGTGGAAAAGATTTAGCTAAGTGTGGATTATTGGTCATTTGGAATAGTTGTATCAATACTCAGTTAGGTGAGGGCCAGAAAATTTCAGTTATAAAAAAGTGAATTATGGGGAGCCTGGGTGGCTCAGTTGTCAAGCATCTGACTCTTGGTTTTGGCTCAGGTCTATTCGTACACTTTTCTCCACTGGCGTGTGCATCTCTATCATGTATGATGCAGGAATGGACTTTAGTTGATGATATAAATGCATTTTCTTTATTGTATTTATAATTTGATTTTGGAGTCCTTGAAGCCTCTGTAGGGAACCCTGGGTTTCAGAACACGGTATGAAAACCATATAGCTATAGGAAGTAGATTGTCATTGAAGGTGAGAGACATAGGCAGATCTGCATTTAAAATTAATTTCTGGCTATGAAATGGAGGATGGGTTAAAGAGTGGATGTATTAGAACCCAAGAGATCTGCTAGGAGGTTGTGAGAGACAATGGAGGTTTGAACTTCAGAGTACGAATTAGAAAAGATGCAATATTTGAGAAGTAAAATTAATAAAAATTAGATGATTATGAGTTATCAGAATTGATGAATAAGAAGAGATCATCAATAGCTTCTCTCTTTGGAGACCACGATAAGTAATGGTGAAGCCAGTGAAGATAGCATGCTGAAGACAGAGGAACATGTTTATGTTGGTGCACAGTGAAGCAGATAAAGAATTTGATTTTAAACATAGCGAAGCTAAGGTACTAAATGTCCAGTGAACAGTTAAATACAGACCTAGAACTCAAGAGAAAGGGCTGGTTGTGAATTTGATACCCAGATTAATAAGGCCATGGGAGTGATGGCCAAGGAGAAAGTGGAAACTGAAGAGAGAAGAGGGCTATGGGCAAATTCTGGGCCCATGACGTGTTATAGAGCACATAGAAGAAGAGCCGGGGATGACATCAGGAAAACTAAGTGAAGTCGGAAAGAGTTAATGTTACAGAGGTGTACAAAATAGAAGCTTGGAAGTAAGAAGAGGTAGCAGTGCGAGGCCATAGGGAAATGCATTGTTTTCTCATTCCAGGTTCTCCTCTTCTAAATCCCTGTTCACCTTTACCTGCTGTCATTCCTTATCCAAAAAAAGAAAAAAAAAATTCAGCCTTAGTCAATGATTTTACTCCTACTTCACAAAGAAGTTTGATGCTATCAGGCATGACCTATTTCAGACTCTGTTATCTTCCCCCTCACAAACCATTCTCCCACATGAATCCTTCCATCTTTCCTTTTTCCACTCCTCAGGCAGCCCTTTTCCTTCTTTCTACTCCTGACTTTGTTCTCAGGCTAGCTCCTCTTCCTCACTTCTTGAACAAATATGGTCTGCTGAGGGCTTCTTCCTTCAGTTCTTAAAATATGTCTACTTCTCCTGCCCTCACACAGGCTTCCTGGTGCCTGTGGCTCCCAGTCACTGGCCCCCTTCCTTCTTTCCCACCCCCAGTCTTGAATGATCATGTTTATACCCCTCCATCTCATACCTCTCCTCCCATTCTCGTCTTCATCTCTGCAGTCTGTCTTTTCCTCCACCCCAGTGCTAAACTCCTCCACCAAAGGCTGCCAGTGATTTTCTAATAGCCAACTCCTTCATCCTTTTCTGTGATCAACTCAATCAGCCTGAGGCCTCGTTTGAAATTGCTGATTGATCAGCCTGTCTTCATGTTTCCATGCCACTGTTTTGTCCAGGCCCTCTTCCTGTCTCTCTGCGGGTCGTGTCTCTGCTTTGCCAGTGTTTCTTCCTCCTCCTGACTCACACGGTGGCTGTTTCCTGAGTTGCTGCCCTTGCGGTTATGTTCTCACTGTACATGCTCCCCACTTTCAGACCATTCATCTACTCTGCCAGTTTAACCTGCCATCTCTATTATAATGTCTCTCAAGTCTGTATCTTCCTGTCCTGTCAGGATAATTATCTCTGTACTCCCATCCCTTTCAAGCCATCCGTGAATTGAAACAACCCCTCATTCACAAGTGGCCACTACTGGCCCCAGGAGCCACACAGAGCTATGAGGCTGCTGCCCTGGAGTCATTACGCTAAGGTCTGAAGATCTCCAGCAGCTTAGAAGAGAGATTCTCAAACTTTAGCATGTACCAGCATTCACTTGGAGAGCTTGTTAAAACACTGGTTTCTTTTCTTAAGGTTTTATTTTCATTCCAGTTAATTAACATACAATGTTATGTTAGTTTTGGGTGTATAACATAGTGATTCAACACTTCCATACATCACTGGTGCTCATCACGACAAGTGCACTCCTTAATCCCCACCATCAATTCAACCCGTCCCCCCCACCTCCCCTCTGGTAACCATCAGTTTGTTCTCTATAATTAAGAATCTGTTTCTTGGGGCGCCTGGGTGGCTCAGTCGTTAAGCGTCTGCCTTCGGCTCAGGTCATGATCCCAGGGTCCTGGGACCGAGCCCCGTGTCGAGCTCCCTGCTTGGCGGGAAGCCTGCTTCTCCCTCTCCCACTCCCCCTGCTCATGTTCCCTCTCTCGCTGTATCTCTCTGTGTCAAATAAATAAATAAAATCTTAAAAAAAGAATCTGTTTCTTGATTTCTCTCTCTCTCTCTTTTTTCCCTTTGCTTGTGTGTTTTGTTTCTTAAATTCCACACATGAGTGAAATCATATGGTATTTGTCTTTCTCTAACTGCCTTGTTTCGCTTAGCACTATACTCTCTAGCTCCATCCATTTCATTGCAAATGGCAAGATTTCATTCTTTTTTATGGATGAATAACATTCCAGGGTGTGTGTGTGTGTGTACACACCACATCTTTACCCATTCATCAATTTATGGACCCTTGGGCTGCTTTCATGTCTTGGCTATTGTAAATAATGCTGCTATAAACATAGGTAAGCGTGTATCCCTGTAGATTAGGGTTTTTGTATTCTTTGTATTCCCAGTAGTGTGATTACTGGATTGTAGGGTAGTTCCATTTTTCACTTTTTGAGGAACCTCCATACTGTTTTCCACAGTGGCTGTACCAGTTTGCATTCGCACCAACAGTGCGTGAGTGTTCTTTTTCTTGACATCCTCGCCAGCACCTGTTGTTTCTTTTGTTGTTGATTTTAGCCATTCTGACAGCAAAACACCAGTTTCTTGACTCCACCTCCAGAGTTTTCTGATTTGGTAAGTCTGGGGTGGGATCAAGAATTTGTATTTCTAATAAGTTTCCAAATGATGCCAATGCTGCTGGTTCAGAGCAATACTTTGAGAACCACTGGCTTAGAACAATGGTTCTTAAACTTAGTGGCACATCAGAATCACTAAGATAGCTTTTTTTTTTTTTAATTACTGCTACTTGGGAGCCACTACGTATCTATTAAATCAGAATATCTGATAGTGGGCTTCCCAGTTAATTCCAACATGAAATCATGGTGAAGATCTACCTGCGTGGGACGCCTGGGTGGCTCAGTCGGTTAGGCGTCTGCCTTTGACTCTGGTCATGGTCCCAGGGTCCTGGGATCCAGCCCTGTGTGGGGCTCCCTGCTCAGCAAGGTGTCTGCTTCTCTCTCTCTCTCTCTCTCAAGTAAATAAATAAAATCTTAAAAAAAAAAAAAAAGATCTACCTGTGTAGCAGTAGAGAGAAGGAAACCTCCCCCCTGCCCCTGCAAAAAGCAGCAGCTTTGAGTAGGGTTTTTTAACTTCCAACCCAATGGTTCCCTCCAAAGTATATATTCCACAAAGTAGTATGCAATAAGGCTGTCTGTAACTGGGCAGGATATGAGGGCCCATGACTGTCTCTCCCGAATTAAAAATCACTAAAGAAATTGATTCTCAGACAGGGCTAGCCTGTCTACTCAGTCTCCTACATCACACATATACCACCATCACATGTTTCAAAATCTCTCTGTTTATACATTGAGGTTTCCATGGAAAGTGTCTGCTTCACTTTTGTAGCTTCAAGGCCTGAAATAGTAATCCTTACTATTCACTTAGGTTAATGAGCAATTTTTTCAAAGTGCTATGTGAAAGAAGAATCTAACATCTATCCATTATTCACATCTTAACAAGAATTGCTTCAACTAGGTTGATTTTATACTCCCACATGTCCTAAAGTAATACCTATTTTGAATAGGCTGGGAGAGGAGTATAAAGAACTTTGAATGTCTAAGGGTCTATAGAGAAATTTTTGAAAATTAGGACACAGCGGGGTGGGGGCACCTGGGTGGCTCAGTCGTTTGGGTCTTCGACTCTTGATTTCGGCTGGGGTCATGATCTCCAAGTCAGGGGATTGAGCCCCTCCTCGGGCTCTGCGCTCAGTAAGATTCTTGAGATTCTCTCTCTCTCTCCCTCGGCCCCTGCCCTCCTCACGCGCATAGGCGCTTTCTCTCTCTCTGTTTAAAAAAAAAAAAAAAAGGGCACTAGGTACCTGAAAAGATTGAGGAAGGCATCTGGGTCAGTAGAGGGTGTATGAAGAAAGAGAAGTCAGAATACACAAAGAATAATTTTTAACAATGATATTCCAGACTGGTTGTGTGATAAAGAAATAGAAAACTCTCTTCATTTTTTCTTTTCTTCCCCCATATTTATCATATAGACTCCTCAGGGTGATTAACTGAGGAAAAATACCATTTGCACCATCAGTTAGTTCTGAACAATGTAAACTATAGAGCCAGGCAGGGCTGGGTTTCAGTCGCAGCTCTGCCGTTCCTGACCAGGCAGCCTCGGGAGATTCAGGCAACCTCTCCAAACCCAAGTTTTTTATCTGTAAAATGGCAGAAGTACTTACTTCATAAGGTAATCTGGAGAACTAAATTTACATAAAGTACTTACTATATTGCTTCAACCAGCACATGTTCAATAAATGGCTGTGTTACCACAACTTGGCCAGTTTATGGAACAAATAGGAACAATTAGTGGATTGGTCTAAACATGCACCTATGTTTCTTGAGAAATTTTCACGTTCCAAACAAGTGGCTTTGATATGGTCTTTCTTACACCAACATTTAAATACTTACTTTAGGGGCACCTGGGTGGCTGAGTTGGCTCAGGTCATGATCTCAGGGTCCTGGGACGGAGCCCCTGTCAGGCTCCCTGCTCAGTGGGGAGTCTGCTTCTTCCTCTCCCTCGTGCTGTCTCTCTCTCATATAAATAAATAAAATCTTTAATAATAAATCAATAAATACTTACTTTAAAAATTCAATTTACTTTTTAAAGGAACTGCTGATCTTTTCAACTGCCATTCTTATTTACTTAGCTATTCACCTACCATCTTATTCTCACAACTAATATAAACTTCACCCTGAACTGAGAGCTCCTTAGGAGCAAGGACTGTGTCTTTATTGGTAATCATTTATTGAACATTTATATGCCAAGTGCTAGGCATAAAAATATACATACAATACGGTTCCTTTCCTCATGGGTCTTAAGTTCTACCTGGGGAAAATGATATGCAAATAAGATAATGCATATTATAATAAAGATGTGTGCCAAGAATTGTGGAGTATAGTGGGAGAAGAAATTCATTTTATCTGAATTGATAAGAAAATCTTAGTAAAGGGGGTGACATTCAAACTGAGCCAAATGTGCGTCAAAGACAATAATAAATGAAAAAGACATGAGGGAATAGGGAAATAGATATGAGCTACTACTGCAGGGAAAGATTCCTACATGGCCTAGGTTTTATTTGGACCTTGAATACAGAAGATGAGGATAAAATATGGAACAGCTTGGTATGTATCTAGGCGTGTATGTAATAATAAGATATACTATTAATAAAAGGTAAGTTCGCTGATGAGAAATAAGGGAAATAAGTTTGGAGAGGTGCTGCCTTGGAACTAGATTTTGCAAAGGTGCGGGAACTAAGCAAGGACATTCCCTAGACTTGGAAGTTCCAAGGACTTCATGCAATAAAGGCATATAGGTTCCAAAACCAGGTACTACGTGGAACACGGTAAAAGGGAAGTTGGAGAAAGGTTATTCCAGCAGTGATGCTGTGGGTAAAGATAGCAGATTAGATCATCTTCAAAGCAATTTCATTAATTCAGGTGTCTAGGCATTAATGCCATAAGTCTAGGCTGGAACATCTTTGGAGAACAACTGTGAAGATTAAAAAATGACATTTTATAAATATCATCGGGGATATTTGAATAATAATATTATTGGCAAATATAGCAAAGGTAACATGGAAGATGATGAATTGTTTTTTAAGTGAACAAAGTTTATTTAGTGCCATATATGCCAAATATGATGTGATAATAATATAATGCTATAATACACACATATATAATATGTATGTTATATTCCATTTGAAAGCTATTTCCCACTGTATATATTATTTTACCAAATAAATTATCCATTTCTGCTGGACAGAATCTCATCTCATATTTCTCATACATTATAGAGCCTACCACTGTGAAGGACATAAAGGCAGCATTTCATAAAAATCTTATTGTCTGGTGAAATAACTGAGGCCAGAATTATCAGGAAACCAGCCCAAGTCCTAAATGGAGTCAGCAGTGAATAAGAATGGAATCCACTTTCCTTTATTGCAATGTAACTTCCTAATATTGATAGAGTGGGAAAAGTTCCAAACAGTGCCACGTCATTCAAGATAATAAAACTATGGATCAGTTTACCTTGTGATATTCAGTAACACATTTTATGGACCTAAAACATCAAGGAAAATAGTCCAAAATCATGTTTCTTGTCCATTTGTGTGTGTTTTTCACTTTAAAAAGGTGACCTTAAGGGGGGTGGGTGGGGAGGGCAAGAGTAAACCAGTTGAATCTTTCATAGCAGCATATTTACTTCACCAAAAAATAAAAAGACTTTAATTGAACAGAGAAAGAAAAAAATGTTTGAATTCCCCTTCCTTGACAAGATTCAGGGCTTTCCTGTGAGAATAAAATATACATTTGCAGTAAGTTTAGGTTTGAGGGTAGAATTTAAAGCTCTTGTCCATCAACATATCATAATGGATGGAGGTGACATGTGCATAATGGCACTTGTTTGAGCACTTTTGGAGAGAGCAGGGGAGTCTTTGCAGTGCAGTAAGGGAGTTTAAAAATTTAAGGATGTTTTCTTTTCAACGAGAAACAACACCTACTCAAAATAAGTTGGCAAATCCGTGTTCAGAATCTATGTCGTTGCCCTAACGTTCAGGAATGGTTAAGGAAGGAAATAGACTCTCAAGGTCACTGGGAATAGTCTTTAGAGTATTCTTATAGGGCTTATCTGTGCTCACATGCCTAATTTTTTTCCAAGGGCAAAGAATGGCCACTTGCTTGAGACAGGCCCAGTGCCATCCTTTATTCAAGTTCCTTTATACTCCTCTTTTTAAAGAAGCTGTCAAGTTCTTTTTCTGCAGCTGACAGAAAAGGCCAAATCTGTGGTACAGGAAAGGAGGCGCAAAAAGAAACTTTTTTGTGTTGATGTTTTACTAAGTGAGCTAAGGAGAATTTTAGAATCATGTAATTTACTCTGGAGGCATTTACTGTACATAGCTATAGTGATGGTAATTTCTTTCATTGTTGAAGTGAAAAGATAACCATCAATCAGTTGTCAATTGGTCAATTGCAGAAGTGATGAAAAGAAACTGGTAGGAACAATCACTTCTGTGGCTACCTAGACCATTTGTAGGCTTAAGAAAACTATGGGAACTGGATTGTGTTATAAAAGGGATTGGACCAGATTTTCAAAAAGGTTAATAGGCATAACTTCCTTGTAAAGAATGGCTTTGCGGTTATACATAATCAGGAAATGCATTTTTTAAAAAATGAAAAATGAAAAAGGCATGGGGTTTAAAAAAGTGAAAAATTTGTTTTATTAAGCTGGGTATCAGGTAAGTAAGCTCAGAAAATCTTGAATTTCGGTGTGTTCTTAATGGAGGAAATAAATATAACTTACAGTAACCCAACACATGTATTTTAGAGCAAATTAATGAAAATTACTTAGTATTCATGCCTTAGTCTCAATATTGGGCACTTTAAAATAAATAACTTTCCAAGTATTTCTCATAAGAAATTGAAAGTCCAGATTAATTTTGAATACGATTAAGCAAACATCTACACATAATTTAATTTTTAAAACATCTGGCAGCTCACATAAACGTTAGCATAAGTTTTAAAATCATTAACTTGCATAAAAGGCAAATGCGCAAATGGCACTTTGAGATTTAGTGTTATAAGCAAGATTTCATTTTAATTTATCCTATTTTCCTAAGAGTAGCAATGTTATTGATTTATTCTGAGAGAGTTCCCCCCACACACAGTGATGATTTTTTTTTTTTTTTTTTACTGTGGTAGGTAAAAAAAAGGATTACAGGCCCCCAGAAGGATGAGATATCATCAGTTTGTAATCCAGCCCATGGTTTCCTAGATACCGTATTGTCTATTCTGTTCCGCTATGTGAAAAATGTTGAATATCAACAATGGGTTTCAGTGCTGTATTGTTGAGTTTTGTATGAACTAATCTAGCTTTACTAAGAAAAAAAAAAGAAAAGAAAAGAAAAGAAAAGAAAGAAAGAAGAAAAAAAAAGAAAAAAAAAAGAACCACAGCTTTGGACAAAAGTCTATAGCCAGTGCGTTTGAAACTCCCCTTGCACAAGGGCTGACTGTAGCTGGGGGAAGACAGTTTACTCATTTGCGCTCTCCTTTCATGCAGTCAGCTGGTCCTCTCCTCAGGTGTAGAGCACCTATTATCATTTCACCTGTTTTGATTCTCTGATGAGGAAAATCCCAGGACTTATCAGCCGGGATAGGCCTCATTTCCAAGACAGCTCTGTTCAGTGTTTGGAAGGTAAGCTCTTTGCACCACTTCTCTGCTGTAGTGTGCTGGCCTAGCTCTAGAACTTTGCATCATATCACTTATTTTTAACTTTTACTTTTTCTTCTCTTTCCTTTTTTTTTTTTTTTTTTTGGAGAAAGAAAGCCTGACAGGTTTCTCCGGAAAAGTGGCCATCCATGGAATGAATGAAATGTTCCCTTTCTGTTCCAGTAAGTAATTGACTTGTAACTAAAAATTGAACTGGCTGCTATGTCAAGTGCAGTGTGAGCGGCTGCGGGCACAGGTGTTGCTTACTCTTTAGCCTGGAAAGAAAAGGGGCTTAACCTATGATTACATTTCAAGTCAATTGACCTCAACATGATAGTACATAATGCTCACTTGCCTCCCGAATGGCCTGAGTTCCCATTTGACCCTGTTTCTGGCACCTGTGTTTTTAATGTTTGGTGTAGCTGAAGCTAGAGTTGCTCTTTTGGTTAGAAAGAAAGTGGGTGGAGAACAGTTCTAAGTAAATAACAAAGGATGGGCAGCCGACTAAGTCTTTAATCCGGTGCTCAATGTGTTCTGTTTTTTTTAATGCAGTAACTCTAAGTTCAAGTAAATTATTATTCAAACTTTCACTTTAAGAAGTATGGATTCATGGACGACCATTTTAGTACTAGGGACACACAGTAAATCCAAATCAGTGAGTTAAAACAAGCGAAGGATGTGAGGATTATGATGTTAAGGGCTTCAAATGCTTCATTTTGATTATGCAACTGGCCATAAGCTTTCTAAATTTGCCTTGCACTTTAATGATTTTTCAGCCCTAGGAATGAAATAGCAGCATTGTTTTTCCCAGTTTCTGTTAAAAAAAAAAAAAAAAAAACTTTTAAACTTAAGAAAAATGACCCTTTTTGAGTTCTGGAGAAAAACCTATATATACCTACTTCCCCAAAGCAAAATAAAAATCAGTGACATCTAACATTGCCATTTATACTTGAAGCTATTCTCCATTCATTTTATGTAAAATGGTCGCACGCTAAGAATTGGTCCGTGAGATGAGAGCAGTCATGGACTGCTGTTTTTTCTTCCTCACTTCCTTTTTAACCTGAGAATTAGAAGAAAATGCTGATGATGCTTGCTTAACCCTGCTTTTAGTGCCAGGCTGTGACCGGCTCTCTGTGAAACCATTTCTGAGCCTCTGCTTGCAGTGGTGAGCTTGAATTTTTCCCCTTCCTTGCCCATCACTGTCAGTCAATTATAGGATTGAACTGAACCAGAAAATCTGGTACAGTCTGGTAATTAGTACAAAGGGTTTCCAGTCTAGTGTAAAGACGGAGATGCAAGAGCCCCAGCAGTCACAGAAATCGTTTTGATTGGCCATGGACACTGCCTTTTAGTGCTGCTCGGTGACTTCCTAAAGATATTGCCTCCTACCCTACAGGTCTTCTCCTTCAAGTACATTATGGACCTTTTTTAAAGTCCTGTGTGTGTATGTGTGTGTGTGTGTGCGTGCATGCATGTGTGCATGTGTGTGCTTCTTTTTTTAGATCCAACTTCTCCCATTTTTAGTCTGTCATTTTTGCCTATCAAACAGACACATTTTGACTTGCCCAACAAAGAACCAAGTTACCAACATTCACAGAAACTGACATTTTTAATTCAGGCTTCATTATGTCTTTGAATTATGACAGTGAAGTACAAAGACATTTTAAGAGTTTTTTTCATTGTTTTTTTTTTTTTTTAAATCCAGCATTGGAATGTTTATCTTTCTTTAGTATTCATATTTCCTTCTCTACCTTTCTTCTCAGTAATATATAATTAGCATTATCAAAACCATCAGCTATTATCCTTTATGACTTTTGACCTTTGTTTTTTTAATATGTCTCAAGCTTGCATTCTCTAAAATAAGTAAAACCTCCTTGAGAGATTTTAATGAAATATCTTAGGGTTACAAAAACAATAATTTAAAGTGCGAACCCCTTTTAAACAAAAACAATAAAATAATTTAAAACGTGAGTCTCTTTTAAACATGACTAGGCAAGTAATGGATTATGTGATAAAACTATAGCAACAAGATAAATTTTGGAAAAAATTATTTTGTAAATCAAACTTGCATTTGATGATAAGTGCAATTTTATAGTCTATATTTTATCACACATTTTTAACCACTACTTTGCAGTTCTTGGCTTATTATCAATGCTATTTTGGGGTAAATTATATTTTTTTGCAGAAGCAAACATCCTCTTTGATTACAGATTACAATCACTCATTAGTCACACATTAGATACAATGAATGCGTTTGGTAGCTTGTCAATGTAGCAAATGCCTGCCCCAAAAGATAGACATATGTATCTTTAAGGGCAAATTTAATTTCTGACACCCTGTACAAAATTGCAAAAGCAATAGTGCCCAAAATAACAGGAGCAAAAGAAAGCACGCGGTTTTTTATTTCCATGGATGCTATCTTTAGAACAATCTGCATGATGATTTTAGTTGTGATGCTTGTGTGTTGGGAATCTTCTAACGGACTCTTTATTTACCCACATCTTAATATAGCTTTAAATATCTGTTTTATCCAATGTACAATCTTAACAAAAGTAGTTATATTACCACGTCTGGTACTGATTTTTACATGTCTGACTTTGCTATTAAATTTCAAGAAGGTTAATATTGCTTTTGTAACCCTGTCATGAGTAATGCATTTTCCCAGTAAACATGTCATAATTTTAAAGGCTGCTCAAGAAGCAGTGTTTTTGTTGAAATAGTTTTGCACTCATTTCTCTATTGTTTTTTAACCATAATATAGTGTAATGCTTTGAAAAGAATACGCATATTTATGTAATTAACACTTTTTGTTTTTAGCAAAACCTTGCCCATTAAAAACTAAGAGGGGCTGAGAAAACCATATAAATGGGCAACTTTTCAGCGACAATATTTGCATTCAATTTTAATTTACCATCAAGTCTATATCTTGAAATGTATCCATAAAGGGAATAAGGGAGGAGTATATTCTGATAATATTTTTTCTATTTTATTTTTTAATATTAAATAAATGTTGACATTCAAAAGGTGCTTGCCACATTATGGTATGGCAGGGTTCTATATTCTAGAAGAGCTGAATTCTCTGTGGGTCGGTATAAAATTAGAGGCTTTAATATGGACACACAAACATTCTTTTCTACTGCAGTTTATCTCCTGGTGGCAGAAGTAAGACTTTGAAAGAATCCTAAAGATTAGCTAGCTTCGTGGTTTTCAAACTGTGTTACCTTGAGCTCTTAGCCTCTTTGGGGATACTCAGGGCCATGGGGGAAGGGAGGCTCAGTGGCCTCCACCTCCTCGAGACCAGAGCATCTCTGCTTTTACCCGCTGTGACTATTAAAGTTCCACGGAAGAAGGGAATCTCATGTTGGAGGCAAAAAAGTAAAAAATTGCTGACTGAGGCCATCTTATAGATAAGGAAAGCAGCGTTCACTTAGGGTGGCCCGCTAAGTCAGTGACAGTGTCAGTTTTGTAACCTAGTCTCTTGTCTCATAGTCCCAAGTTCACTCTACTAAACTATAATAAACTTTCCCTATACATACAGTCACAGGTCTTTTTAGGTAGTCATCCTGGGCTGGATTACTAAAAACACACACTAAGAAATCCATAGCTCCATGTTCAAAATCAAGATGCTGTGGAAGATACAGTATCTAGGTGGTAAATGCAATTGAGCAGCATGTTGTAGACCAAAACCAAGCCATTTAATACTGTTAAATTTGGGTGCATCATTACAGCCCTTAGGTAAAATATTGATTTACTTATTACTTAGTAAAATAATATTTAGGGAGTATTTTTTCTTAATTTTTAGTTGTGGTTAAAAAATTACATGACATACAACTTACCTTTGTAACTATTTTTTATGTCAAGTTCAGTAGTGTTAACTACCTGCACATTACATTGTTATACCAGGTGGTATCTTTCTCAGTGGAAAAAATTACTTAGGACTTAAATCCGAAAGAAATAATTTAAAGAATGTAAAGCTGAATTAAGATGCTACTTTCCTCAAGACATGTTTTATGGAATACTGTTACTGTAACCTGTGCCAGGTAAAAGAGGAACATCGTCAAATAATTTTTGGAAATGTAGCAAGCTATGTCCCTCCCTGGGAAATTCACAGGGAAAATTTGTATTTGAAAAACTCTGAGAGATCATACTATAAAGATCTCTTTGAACTTTGTATAATACAGAGTATCCCAAACTAATTTTCCATAGACTCTCCCCACCTTTTTTTGAAAAAAAAAATGATTTTTATTCTTCAGAGCTAATGTTCTGTAGAACACATTTTAGAATATTCTCCTCTAATAGAACTTTGGCAGGTTAAATCAAGGGAGAGAGAGAGCTGTAAGGCAATCTTTATGTTATTTATGGCTCTGATGTACCATTTCTTTATCCACATCTTGTGGATAGGATATTAATGGATATCCCATTAATTGGATCATTCAACAAATATTTAGGCACAGCGTTAAATGCTGGGAATACAGTACTGGGTAAATCTATCAGGGCCCCTGACCTTACAGAGCTTACAATTCCATTGCCTAAAAAAGAAAAAGGAAATACAGGGAGCAAAAGCAGTATTTGCTGTTTCTGGCACTCAGCTTATCTGGCTATGTTTGTTTTGTTTTCCCTAATTCTAAAATGGGGTGGGGGGGCGGCGGGCAGGGAGAGCAGAATACCAGTCTAGAAGTTTACAGTTGGCTCTTTGAATAGAGATATCCCATATTTGCCTGAGATCTACTTATGCATCAGCAATATTCAATGATAATTCACTAGTAATCCAAAGATGGCCTTCTCTTGTTTAGAAAGAGAGAAATGGGAAAGAAAAGAAAGCAAGGGAAGAAGGAGTAAAAGAAAACACAGTGTTTCCTGGTCTTTTCTCCTAGTGTAACTCCTTAGCTATTGATGTTACTTACCTTCCACACAAGATTTCTTTCCAGTGTCAACTGAAGACTGATCAGCAGTCTGCATGTCATCATTGTTTTTCTAATAATTCAAAGAGTATCTCTCTATCAGCTTCAACCCGTGGTAGTAACCATGGGTCCTACCTCTGTCAGGAAATATTTTCTCTAATTAGCTATCCAAACTTCTCTCTCAGGCTCTGACCTTTATGTTGGGGAATCTGTGCCTTCATGTGAGCAGCACATGTCTCCTAAAGAAAAGAAAAGACCAGCCCACAGGCATGGACATTGCTTGGTTCTCCAGACCTGTCCCATCCCTAGAATACTTCTACAGACCAATTGGATATGGTCCAAAAGATACTCCTGAAAATTTCAGGAAAAGCCCCACCTTCTTGGTGGACAGTGCCTTCATGTCCCATTCTCTTGTATGGAAGTAAGTGACTTGCAGACTAATTCCTGTATATACCACTTGAAAAGAAATGTGGTAAAGGTTACTGGCCTTTGGTCACAGAGATTTGAGAAGAGAAGGGTGCAAAATTAAAAAAAAAAAAAAGAGGCTTACAAGGAAGAGAGACAAGGAAGACCTTTTGGCAGCTATGGTTTCCTGGCTGTATGTGCTGACATCGATGTGTCCCAGGTGATTCTCTAAGTGGGTCCCGAGCTGAATCCTCTGGGACGTTGCAACTTCATTTTGCTCTTTCTCTCCCACCCATCCCAGCTTTCCTTCAATGGGAACAGTGTGAGATAAGATCATTATCAGAATATGATGAGGAAAGGATTTAGGAGAGAATTTGGGATTTTCAAATTAAAATTAAGAGCTATGTTAGTCTGTTTCCTTTTTCTAGTTAGCTGGGAATCCATTTTCCAATTCATTTTCCTCTCTGTCATTTGCCTATTGATAATATGGAAGGCCACGCAGTACTTGTCCTTTTTGTGCCTTTTAATTAACTTTTTAAAATCATGTATGTTTACTTGTATGGATTTCTATTCTCTCTTCTCTTCAAATTTGTTCAGGTTATTTTTTTATTTGCACACCACCACCCACTGCTGTGCATTAACAATAACAAAAAATCTGCACTCTTCCCTTCCACCTCTTGAACTGGAGAAACAGCTAATAAGAGGCTCAATGAGCCTTAGAGTATAGAGAAGCTGGAATCCTTAAATTATTTAAATTGAAAAATGGCTGGTTTTACAATCAGAAAAACTCAAGTGGACCATAAGCCCTACTTGATTGTCCCCTCCTTATCTAGATGATCTTGTAATGACAGCTGGAGTTATCTGCCACCAGCGTCACTGTCCACAAAAGCTTCTACTCTCTCTGCTCAACTCTTCAGCAGCCCTAGGGAGCTGGAGCTGTTTCAGGGGAGAGGGCCCTAGAGGATTGGAAACTTTATTAAAATGCAAAGCTGTCTCCAGTGACATAAAAGCTCACTAAAAAGTGATGGATCTAAGACCGCAGACCCAGAACTGATCTACAGAATGAAAAACTGAGATTTCATATACTGGCACCAAAAGGCTAGGGTCAGTGTGAAATAAAAAGCAATGTGAAATAAATGGCAGTGTAATATAAAGAGCAAGAGATGGAGGGAAAGGAAAGCACCGCGGTCAACGTGAGCAGTGCAACAAAGGCCACATGTCAGACTGGCCCCTTGCAGAATTCAGCCTCAGGAAGCAGCCCTCTGGAATGGATTGTGGGAAGTCAGGGGAGTTGGCTGCTTTGAAAGGTTAAGGAAGCACCCCCCCCCAAATATTCCTGACATTCTCTTGGTAAGCAGTTCATTCTTGAACTATCATCTATGAATTTTCTGAGACTCTTTGTTACTAATAGTATTATGACTACTAATAATAGATAGTAATAGGAGCCCATCACCCTTTGGCTTGAAGTCTGGAAGTGGTCCTCCACTTCATTTGCCAAATAACCATGAGGAATCTAATCTTCTAAATATATTTTAAGTGTATTTGCCCAATTTGATCCATCGTACTGTAAAATAACAAAATAAGATCTTAAATTTACTTGACACTTTGTCCGTTTAACTTCAAGGACTCCATGTTTATTACTCACTAATAAGTTGAAAGGTTGAAATGAAAATTGAGGCACTAAAATATATAACAAGTAATTTGTTATAAACAAGGAAAATTAAAAACAAGGTTCACTTTCAATTTGAGTATACTGAGTGCTTCATAAATCCCTCTTCCTTTCTTTTGCTTCAAAATTCCTTACTAGAAAAAAAATCACTCTAAGCACAAAAAGTCATAATTAATATTCAAAATAGCTCAGAACTCATGAAAACCAAGGTAGGATGTTCCCTTCTGCACTTCACAGCTTTGAAAGCATTTCTTAGGAAAGATTTGTTAAGCATCCCATCACCACCATAACAACTACCAACAACCATTTATTGAGTGCTTACCATATTTCTCCCCGGCCCTTCTCCCTTCTCCAAGCCTCATCATCAAACCTTGTTTTCACTTCTGCTCAGGAACCTTGAAAAGAAAAAAAAAAAAAATCAAAGTGTTGGTCTAAATTACCCAACTGGTAATTTCTCTTTTTATGCAACTAGCAAGTTTGGTTAGCAAATGAAAAAAAAAAAAAAAAAAAAACCTAAATGAAGTACTCCATTCCTTCAAACTCAGCAGAAGAAATTAAGATTACTGGTTGGATCATAGTTACTCCAAGTATCAGTAGAATCTCCCCCCCCAAATATGTAATACTTTTGTCCTTATTTTTCCTAAAAATATTGTGTTTACACTTGACATGTTTATAAACTGATCTTTTGTGATAAGAAAAGATTGGCAGAATTACTTAAGATGTTTTTTCCATGTTCAGTTCGGAGATGGCTTAAGATGTGACCTTGTACACAAGCTTCCCTCTCCGATGTAAAAAAAACAGGTCCTCTCTGTCCCCAAAAAAGAGACCAGGCACCAGAACACAGAGAGGCCCCTTTGTCCCGCTGTCCCCTCACCCCCATTAGTATGCACTGCTGCAATCTTGAGGCCCAGTGAGGAACTTCTTTGACTTGAGAGGTTGGTTTGTGCAAACCCCCAACCTTTGTTCCACGGGGACACTCATGTCAGATGATAGTCCCTCATAGGAATTGTAGCTCCTCCATGTTCCCTCGTTCAGGACAGTGTATTGGGTGCAAGCAAGTGAAAGCAGTGCTATTATAAGGATAACCCTGAGCTTGCTGGAATTCATTCTTAAATAGGTTGTGTGGAAACCCCAGAGCTTTATTCCTATTTCACATTTCTTGTAACATATCTCAATCACAGCTGACGATGACACACCAGAGTCTCATGACACTGGGGTTAAAAAACATCCACTTCATGACACTGGCAACCAAACTGGCAGAACTAATAGATAATAAGAGACGCTTAGATTCCTGGAGCTAACGCAAGGTCCGAGAGGGTACTCTGAATCAACTCTGGTTCTTAGGAATCTTTGTGCAAATGGTAGGACCTCATGGTACCGCTCTGCTCCTTTCAGCCTGGTGCCCCTCACACCTGATGGGCTCAACAGCCTCAGGTTTATGGGGAAGGGCAAGACAGAGTGTGTTTACATTAAACTAGGATTTAAATAAGCTTAAGATACCAAATACTGTTAACAACATAAAATTCATTTTATGTGCCATGATGAAATGTTTGTCTTTTTATTGATGATGTTATTGGCATGTGTTAACTTGGACTTTACATTGAAAACAAAATTGGAGTGCCTGGGTGGCTTAGTCAGTTAAGCATCCGACTCTTGATTTCAGCTCAGGTCATGCTCTCAGGGTCCTGGGATCCAGGCCCATGTCAGGCTCCACACTCAGCAGGGAGTCTGCTTGAGGATCCTCTCTCTGTCTCCCTCTGCCCCTTATCTCACTCGCTTGCTCTCTCTCTCTCTCAAATAAATAAATAAATCTTTAAAAATTTTTTTTTTAAATAAATAAAGAAGTGGGCCAATGCTGGGGGTGCCTGGCTGGCTCAGTCATTGGAGTGTATGACTTTTGATCTAGGGGTTGTGGGGTTGAGCCCCATGTTGGGTGTAGAGATTGCTTAAAATAAAATCTTTTAAAAAAGGCCAATAGTGATACTATATCCTGAACAAGTTCAATCAGAATCTCTAAGAATGGGACCTAGGCCTCAATATTTTAAAGCTCCACAGATGATTCCAATGTGTAACCAAGGCTGAGAACCACTAGTCTAAGGAAGGGAAAAGGATGGGAGAGGGAGATGAGTCTAGGGAGAGATTCAGGAATTGTGATCATACAATTATAACTGGTGTTATTTAGATTTGTCAGCCTGGTATTGTGAGAGCTGCCGGGGACACTGGCGATGGGCCTAACACATGCCCAGACAGTAGTCACTCCCTGCCGCTCTCTGTGCATCTGTCCTTGAAACCTATACCCTTGGGAGTCAAGGGCAAGAGAAGTGGTGACTTCTCCACAGCTATAGAATTCTCTCAGACCTGATTCAGTAAAACCTTTCTCTACTTCTCTCTCTTTAGAGGCAGGTCAAAGTAGAGAGTCCTGGACCTACTACAAACTTCCTCAGAATAGACAGATTCAGAGCAGAGTTTTTAAAAAATACTGTGGACTGTCTATTGTGAGCAAAGTACTGACTTAATCCTAATTACAACCCTGTCAGGCAGGTTTTAGATGTGCCTCCATTTTACAGATGAAGATACTGATAAACAGCAATGTAAGAGGGCTGCCTGAGGTCATACGGCTAATGTATGTCTAAGTCTGGACATTTACTCTAAGACAGATGGAAAACTGACCAAGGGTCACCCTCGCTATTCATGGACAGCTGTCTGTGTCAAAAGAATCTTCCATTCTTTAGGTAGAGAATCAAATTAGTATGCTAATTGTGTTCTTTGCAAGTATGTGTAAGCAAGCATTATACTCACAGACATAGAAAAGAATCTTAGTATTCAGACACCGGTATGGTATGTGTCCTCTTTTGAAACATCATCACTAGTTCTCATGACCAATTTAAGTCCATTGGAGTTTCTTTGATTTAAAAAAAAAAAAGTGTTTGGAATAGCTAAGAGAACCCAGCATATACATCTAAGCTCAAGATCACATGAAACCTTTGGAAACTGGATATATGTCCTTGTTATAACATTTCTGAAAATGGAAATCCTCTTGAATTCGTAGTGGTAGGAAAGGAAAAGAAAAGTACGTTTTGTATGTTCTCCCTCTGAAACCCTAGAGTGGGATAGTGTCATGGGATTGACATCAACTCTAAATAGCTGGAGCCATCTGTTTCCTATTTTGCAAACTTCTTTTCAACCAGAAATTGCTAGCTACCTAAAGACACAGTCTAAGGTAGGACAAGCCCTTGATCAATTTGAAGAAAGCAGTTTATCTTCTATTGACTCATCAAGCACTGCCTTGTGTCTATTATGTGTTAGGTGCTGTGGCTGTAGCTGCTTCTTCTTTAACCCTTCCCAGCTTACTGGCATGTCTTGTCCCTCTCCCTTTCCCTCCCAGCAACCTTATTCCCTGTCCCTCTACCCTCTGGGCCAAAACCTGCTTTCAGATCCTTCATTCATTTGAAGGTAAAAGTGGTTGGTAACAGCTAAAAATAGTTGATTTCCGGGGTGATAGGCATTTTAACAGAGATCAAATCCTTTAAGCCAAAAGGGCAGTGTTCTTGTGACATAATTACAGGCAGTGGTTCTCTGGAGACTGAGGACGCCTGCTCCAGCCTTGCCCCTCCCATGGCTGCCTGCTGCTTTCCTGAAAAGGTCAATGCCTTTTCATGTTTTTATCCCAAGTGCTTGGCGTGGTGACCAGCATATTTGGCACTCAGTAATGAAGGAAGCTGTGGCCTGAGGAAAGTAAGTTGCAACAGTAAAGATGCCCTGACACAGATGAATGGGAAGATGCTGGATTCGTTTTGAGCCAAAATGCCCATGGGGAGAGGCCAGGGAAAACAAGAAGAGGAAATAACCTAGTGCCGTTGTTTGAACTCTCCGAGAAGCCCATGTCCATTCTGAGAGACTTTGAGAGTTCCGGTTATCTCTCAGATCTACACACCTGGTTTTACGTAGCAGCTCTGCTGCATTGCAATTTGTTGTTTTTGAGTTGTATGCAAATTGGGATAACGAGTAAAATGAGTCATTTCCAAAAATATTTGTTGAGCACCTATAATGAACCAGGAATGCTGCTAGGCACTGTAGAGTTGCTGTCCTCATGCAGCGAACATCCTACCTAAAGAGTCTGATGTGAAAGCATTAATTATGAAGTTCAGCATTTAATCAGAGTCATATTGAGTGCCGCAAAGGAAAATTGCAGGGTACCAGGAAAGCATGTATAGAGGGACATGACCTAACACAGAATATCAGACAAAACTTCTCAGGGGGAAAAAAAAGTCACTTGAGCTTATTCCTGAAGGATGAGTGGGCGTTAGCTAGGCAGAGAATTCATAAAAGGAGTGGACATTCCTAATAAACATTTAATCCTGAGAATTGTCTTGGTGCCCTTTCTTGATGTTGCCTGGCTAGAAAACATGTTGAGGTCTTTGCAACAAGCTGCCTATTCATTCAATCAAGACTCTAAATTCAGACAAAAGAAAATATTGGCATAAAGAAAAGAATCATTTCCATAGATGTCAACAACTTCACGAGACGCACACATGTGTACCATGTGTCTCATCCATTGCTATTTTTCTGTGCTCTCACCTGGGTCGTTAGCATGAATGCCCATTGGACATACCCCAGCAGCATTCTCTAGGCCAGGAGCTTTCAAATTCTGAAATGTCCACAGACTAGACTGTCTATATGGCTCTATCCAAAAACTCTGGGTGGAAGAAAAAGGAGTTAGGAAAAAAAGAAATGAGTCAAGGAACAGAAATCCTCAGCAAGAGCCTGATCTGTGTTAGCCTGGTCTGTCTGACCATCCCACTCTTCTTTTATTTAATATGGAGCCAATACTTTGTATGTCTGCAAAAAAGACATTCCCAAGCTCATTGTGCCATTTTATACATCATCTTCCTTTGGTCCTCTTCTTCAGCTAATGAAATTCTTGTTCCTAAAAACTCAGTTCTGGCATCTTATCCTCTTATCCCACTGTCCCAATCTAATTTAGATATCCCTCCTTTGTGCTCTCATAGCATGCTGCACTTTTATACCTTATCACAGCTATATTATAATAATTGATTTACTTATCTGACTTATCTACTTCTTGAGGGAGTAAGTTCCTTAAGGGCAAGACTCATGTTTTAATCATTTTCGTATCCCTAGTCCCTCGCAGAGTACTTAAAAATCCAGTGAATGAATTAATGTTCATGTATGATAGTTACTTTTCCTTTCTTAGCCTCTGGAGAGATGTGGAGACCTAGATTTTGCATATCTGGTAAACAAGCCTGGATTTGTATGTAGGAAACTTTTGACCCATGCCAGTCTGAAATTCTTCTCCATTTGTAGATAAGCCTGTTGTAGGTACCTTAACTGGGCTGGTCTCTATAGCCTTTCTTTGAAAACATCTTAAGAACTGATAGACCAGTCCGGCTCACCAATTTCAGTTAAGAACAAGATTGGCTTTGATGTTCAGCACTGAGGAAATGGCATCATTTCGAAGCTAGAAGCAAGGAAAGAACAAACTGTGCCTAGCAGGATATTGCCAAATAGTAAGTACTTAAGTATTTATTTAATGAGAAAAGGAAAAGATAAGTTAAAACAGGAATAATTGAATGCATTATGAATACAGTACAATCCACAGGAATCCTCAAGCCATGAGTTAGAATAAGGGACTTATCACTGGCAAAAATGACAAAGCCATCAAACATAAAATATAAAAGCTATTGGAGGGGTTCCTGGGTGGCTCAGTCAGTTAAGCATCTGACTCCTGATTTCGGCTCTGGTCATGATCTCAGGGTCATGAGATCGAGCCCATGATGGGCTTCATGCTCAGAGGGGAGTCTTTTTGAGATTCTTTCTTTCCCTCTCCCTCTGCCCTTTCTCGAACTTGTGCATGTGTGCTCACTCTCTCTCTCTCAAATAAATAAATAAAATATTTTAAAAATTATTTAAAAAATAAAAGCTATTGGAAGATCACATTTTCCAACCAAACAAGATCCAAATATCATTCAAATAATTAAAAAGAAGAGTATGTAAAAAAAAAAAAAAAAAGGCTAACTTGGAGGAGGCAAATGTTTGATATATGAGGAGAATGTATTCTAAACTCTAGAGAAATCCCCATACAAGCCAATCTTTCTCCTCATCTCTCCCCGCCACATACAACTACCACTCTCACATGCATATGTCATGGGTGTCTTGTCTTCTTTTCCAATTTGATTTGGAAAAGAAGATGTTTAGAGATGACAGTAGGGGAAGAGAAAGTTTCCTCCAACTGAAATTCTCCTTCCTTCTCTGCCTATGATTCTTCAAGTAGGCATAATTAATTGCCACCTCTTCTATGAAAGCCTTTTCTGATCTATGAGAGCCCCCAGCTAGTTGCCCCCTTGCTCTGCTCTCCCTCTACAGCTTACCTCTTCCCCTCCTTTGCAACTTATTTCACGATCTTTTTTTTATAGTTGCCTACATCTACCTATACCTGTTCTTCCTCGAGAATAGGAGCTTTGGGAGAGGGGTTGTTTCTCATTTATCTTCATACCCCTCTCTCCCTCTCGAGCTCTTGCTCCATTCCTAACCTCGAGCCTGGCAAAAAGTAGGAACGCAGAAAATGTTTGTGGGATGAAGGAAGGGAAGAAGGAAAGAAGAAAAAAAAAAAGGAAGGAAGTTTATTTCTGGAGAAAAGAGCCTTTGTCTTCTTTCCTCAAAATATTATCTCTTTCTAAAATCAGGGGCAGCCTATTTTCTTTCCCTCGGCGTTAGGGTATGTGCCCTTGAACACCTTAGCTTGGCAAAGAGCCCAAATTCCATCTCCAACCAGCTGAGTCACTTTCAGTTTCTTTGTGGTTCATTCATGCTTTTCCCCTTCATTGACACATTAACATTTCATGGTGAGTGGGTCCTGTTCAGCTGGCAGCCCCTCTCAGCCCCCACACCTCTAAGCTGTCCTCACTTCACTAGTTCCCAATTGCCTGCCTCTCAGGGGGCTCTGTCATTGTCAGCATATAGCTAGAGGAGCTCTTGGTTTGCCATTGCCATACCTAAGTTTTCATAATTAACAACGCGAGGCAAATTCAGAATGAGAACCCTCTGCTAGAGGCGATCTTCTCTTACGTGTTCTTCTCAAAAGCACCCAGGTCGTTTTAAGAAAATGAGAGAAAAACAGGTAGTGAAAGAACTGGACAGGCCTAATATCTGCTTCATTTGGAATCTTGTCAAAATCTCTCATTTTTTATTTTCCTCAAATACCTGTACAACTCTTATCTCCATGCCCTCTGCAACCGTGACTCCCAATGAGTTTCTACTTCAATCTTGTTTTGTACGTCAGCAGTGTGTACCCTAACCTCAAAAATAGCAATAATCCGTGAGCAAATTAATAATTAAAAATCTAACATCTCTAAAGCATGGCATACAAGAGTTTCTGTTTATTGACTTTGAAAAGGAAATCGCACGCGTGCGTGCATGCGCACACACACACACAAATATTTGTTACAAGCTTAGCATTTCAAGATTTACTTTTGCACCTTAGGCCCTTAGTAGGTGCTCAATAACTCCCTGCTGACACAGTGATTAGCTTTAGTAGCTCCCTGTTATTTCCAGAGACACAGCATTTTCCAGACTTTTCTGATCAACAAATGAAATGTAGCTTTTCTTAAAGCTGTGGAAATAGAATAATTCATATTGCGAGGTTATTTATTACCAGCCAGACCCTCATCTTGCTCTACGGGGCTCTGATAATCACCTATTTCAGAAGCCATTAGCCTTCTGTGTGTTGCAAAGCACTCTTCACCATAACGTGTCTATGCCTTTGTATTCTGGGGGAGGGAATGGTGTGCACTGAAGTAACAGACCTCTGCTGACCAAGTAGGAAATTCTTTGATGCACAAATAGTACATTTAACTGCTTTTATTTGATAGTGTTGAAATTAAACAGTGTGTGGAATCCCTGCCCAGGTATGGAAACATATAAAACCTCTGAGGATATGTACATTAATTCAGATGCTTAAAATTACAGAAACACAGCCATATAAGAAAAACATGCATTGAAAGAATGTAACAATCAGGGTTTAGGCACTTACAGAGGACTGCAGGAGCTGGATTTAACTTATTGATTTTAGAACCACCATGAAAAAAAAAAAGGCAAAATATTGCCTTTCCTGTTTTCAGATAATAATGACTGTTGTTGCAAATTATAAAATTTAATTAGCTATATAAATGCCAGAGGAACAAATAGTGTGCTATTGTCTTGATATCTTTCCAGAAATTAGTCTTTTAAAATAAATTTGCCATATTAATCATCTAAAAATATTTTTGATCACTGAATTAATAGTTTGCAGCCTGTTTTCAGGTACTCATTGCCATAGGTGATTGCTTCTTAATTACTACATGGGCTCTTTCTATTCACTCATATTAATTCATGTTTTCTGGCACAGTCCCAAAAGGCAGCCTTGCCCTATATCTTCTAATTACTTCTATAATTGAATTTGCCCACTTTTTCTAACCTATTTTTTAAACTGACTGTGTTTGTTCATGGTTTATTGTGTCTTTTTTGTGTCAGTTCTCTGCAAGCAGAATGTACATTGATTCTTTCCTCGTTTCTCATTAATTTTCAAGAGCTTTGCTGCATGTCTGTTTTCTCAGTCTGTCAGACCTATTGCTAGACCAAAAAAAAAAAAAAGGACTCTTATTATTAAAGGTTAGGTAAAATAGACTGAAGTTAATTAATTCATTAGTAACTCTGAGCCAATTACTGAAGCCTTCTCTTATTTATATACTTGTTAACAAGACAGAAATTAGAAAGGCCAATTACAGGCACATGTCCTTCAGAAGTTCAGCAAACCCAGAGCTTATGCATTGATTGACACCCCTCCAAAAAATCTTCAGTTTATATATTACGTGTGTGACATTGCATTTAAAAATGATTGGCTAACACTCTATTCCATTCTATTAATAAATTTTAAAGGATTTTGCCCCCACCCATAGAAATCTTGAATCTGCCTAATATTACTTAATTCTTCTAAAATCATCTCAAGGAGTATTGCTTAGCCTTAGCCCTTACAAAAATAGAAGAACTTCGACTTGTTTTCTGATTTCATTATTCTGCGCCTTCCAAGCTACTAAGGTTTTGAGTCTTGAAATGGGGTAATTGACTAGCAGATCTCATATGCTAGAGATCTCATATGTTTTACCTGATTTTTATGGAATATGCCAAAACTTTACAATGTGTGCAAAGACACTTTTTCCCCACATTTTTCCTGGTGACCCACATAAAAAATGTTATCAGCCTCATCCCTACAAACCGCCTGCCCGGTACATACTCTATCCATTACCTCCCCTCCCCTGCCTCAGAAATATTTTGTTAATTTATCAGGGCTTTTGAGGGAAAGCGGCAGGTGATTGATTAGTTTCTGTACATCTGCATTCTCTACATATGTTGCTGTCAGCATGGAATCAACAAACCAACAGAGTCCATTGACACTAATGTCTCAATAGATTGTTCATTGGACTGAATTAAAACTAATTTGAGCGTTTGGTTTTGGTTTTGGTTTCTTTTTTTAATCTCATGTGGACACAGATTTCCACAGATAAGGGATGCCATAATACCGCCAGGGTCACACTGCTGCCTAATAGTTGAGGTTTTCCTCAGTCCTAAATGTATTCAAATGTAATCGATTATTTCATAGCCTAATAATGACCATCACAGCACCACAGATTGGGAAAGAACCTCAGCAGATGATTAGTCCAGGTCCATGATTCTTAGAAGACCAGAGGAAAACAGTTTAAAAATGTGCCCCATACCTTAGTCGGGAAGCCTTTCTTAATACTTCTGCCATCTGAAGTTAACACCTGCTTGCTTCCGAATTTCTATGCTCTCTTATTTATAGCTATCTTATGGAACATTTTACTTTCTACCCTGGATTATAATGACCTGTATCTTTCTCTCTGCGGAACTACTCCCTAATTGAAGGAATGAGTGTATTTTATACACTCTGGAGCCCCAGCAGTCCACTCAATGTCTGGCAAGTAGTCGGCCCTCCGTGAATATGTGCCACAAGAATTAAGGATGAGGAGTCCATAATCTCTCTTTCACGTGTTCAGTGTCTAACCTCCCTCACTATGTAGGCTCACTAAAGAATCTCATGCTTGAAATCAGTTAATGTATCTTAATTTTCTGTGGTAACTGCAATAAATTGGTAACAAATGTTCCATTATTAATTCATTATGTAGGCTTCTCTGCTCCAAGATTAAAAATCTATACTAATTTTTCCTCAGATGAACTGTTTTTCATTCCTTTAATTACTACATGACTTTTTTTTTAAATGGCTTTATGTTTGTTACTTTGGGCCAAGACCACACAGGCCCTTGTTGCTCTTCCAATTCCATGTGCAGCACGGTCTCTGTATTTTCCGAAACACCTATGTGAAACACAAATTAGATTTCTCGGACTCCTTCACTCCTTAGCTCATCAGTTCTTCATGCCCCTGCCTCAGTGAAGCTAGTTTTCCTTCAGCAAACTTGTGTATATTGCCCTGCCTTTCTTTCTTTTTACCCTTCCTTCCTTCCTTCCTTCCTCCCTCCCTCCCTCCCTCCATCTCTCCCTCGCTCCCTCTCTCTCTTCCTTCCTTCCTTTTCTCCCTTCCTTCCTTCTTTCTTCTTTCTTTCTTTCTCCCTCTCTTCCTTTTTTTCTTCCTTCTTTTTTCCTCTTTATTCTTTGAAATAAGGTGCTTCATAGCTCTATCTTCTAATAACAGCACTTCATATGTGTATAATGGTCTCCCATTATACAAGCTTTTTTCACAGATACCATCTCATTTGCTTCTTATAGGCTAAGTATTATGCAGATGAAAAAACTAAAATTCAGAGAGATTAAGTGGCTTGCCCAAGGCCACACAGCTAGTTACAATTTCAGTTTTTGAATTCTTGATTTGGTTTACCTATGAGAACAAAATCCAGAAGGCCCTCTTTTCTTAGTTGATTCCTACCTTTTGTGTAAGGAAATTACCTAATGTACTCTCCCAGACATCTGGGTGTAAGTCAGCTGAATGATTTTTTCCTGTAATTATATAGGTCATTATAAAAAAGAAAATGTGACCTGGTACTTTCACGTGCATACGTCATCCTGAACATGCAGATTCTGATTCAGTATGTCTGAATTTCTAATGAGCTGTCAGGGATCTGGGAGGGGGGTGGTGCTGCCAGTCCATAGACCTCACTTGGAGTAGTCAGGTCTTAGTGGACAGAGTGAGGTTCTTGATTCAAGGTTCTTGATTCAAGTCTTGGCTCTTCTGTTTACTAACTTGTTTACTTGGCTCTTCTGTTTACTAACTATGACCTTGGGCAAGCTACTTAGCCCTCGTGAACCTCAGTTTTTTCATCCTAAAATGAGGAGAATAATATGTATCTTACTCCCTGAAAACCAAGGAAACCAAGGAAGGAAGGGTAAAAAGAAGGAAAGGCAGGGCAATATACACAAGTCTGATTCATCTTCCTAAGGTCTCTCTGCACTCAGAGACTTTCCAGGGAACCTCATTGCCTGGTGAATTATGTATAAATTCCTCCCCTTGAGCCTCGAACCTTCAGGGCTATAGCCAACATCACCTTTTAGCTTGATCTCTCCCTGCTTTCTACTCATACCTTACATGTAGCTAACACATCAGATTTCCTACTTCCTCTTCTTGATTCACCTTTGTCCCACCCAACCCTCATCACATCTACAGAAATTCTATCCTTTCTTGAAGTCCCTTCTCCCATTTTTGCTGCTGTCCGTCCCCCTCACTCCCAGCTCCTAATAGGTATGTCTCTCTGGCATTCAAATATTCACCATACTCCGTTTTATCTTTGGATGGTTTCTTTTGTATTCTATCTTACATTCTAGTTATTTCCATAATTAATGTCCTATCCTATCAGACTCTAAGTTCCATGAGGATGGGGATCAGGTTGTGTTCGGATATCACAATGGTAAGAGCATAGCTTTGGGACACACAGACCTGGGTAGGTATCTCAGCTCTGCCATTTGCCAAGACAACCCACCTAACCTGTCTGAGCCCCGTTTTTCTCATCTTAAAAATAGGTGCTACCTAGCTTGCAGAGTTACTGGGAAGAAATGTTGTCTACAAAATACCTCACACAGTATCCAGCGCATAGTGAGGGCTCATGTCAGCGAAACTGAATAGATGAGAACTGACTCTTTAATCCCAGCACAACTCAGACATTCATTCTAGTGTGTGAGCAACTGGACCCAAGCCCAGGCTTCCGACTTGTGTGAGCATTTTCACATTTTCTTTGCCGGCTATGTTTAGGTCGGTGTAGTCTTATCAGAATATTCCATATTCGGTCTTATTCAAACCAAACTACATTTGTTGATCTAACTGCAGTCGGTACAAAGTGATAATGAATGTTGGTTATATGTATGGTATGGTTTAAAAAAAAAAAAGGCATGTGGTTTTAGTTCAACTTGGGTTTGAATACAAGCTGCCACTCCCTAGCAGTTTCCCTGATCTCTCTGAACTGTAACAATCTCGGAAGTTCGGATGTTTTCCATTTTCTTCTTTATATTTGTCTGTATTCTGAGGATTTTTAAAAATAAAGAGTATATTATTTCTGTAGCCCAGAGACAATAATAATATTCTCTTGAATGGCGGTGATAACTTTCAGTGCCCCAAATCTCCACTTTTTTAAGTTGAATTCATGTATATGTATATAAATTTTGCTTGACTGTTCCACGTTTTTGTGGATTTAAATATTTTATTTCAGTAATTGCTAAGGAGCCATAATTGCATTTCTTTTTTAATTCTTATCAACTAATTTTAAAAACTAAATAGATCAACAACCTATATCATGATTCAGTTTAACCTTTTGGGGGACAAAGTAATTTTTCTTAATAACTACAAGTTAAATGTTGTCAATGTAGCCAAAGTTGACTCAATGCCCTTACACAGTGCAAGAGATGGATCCAAGTTGCATCTAAACTTAGGGCAGTCAAAGCCAAAGTCACAGCTATAGTCAGTATGTTGTTTTGTTAATGTGGGTAAAGAGGGTTTTTAAAAGAAAAATAGAAAATGGGGCAAACCTTGTTTTAATCAGGGAGTATATGGAAAAAAAATTAAATGCCTATATTAAAACCTATTCTTTTAGACTACCAATAACATTTTCCCTTAGCCTCAAGAGACAGTCATAAAACAATGGCTCATAGTGCTTTTAGAACAGGAACTGAAGTTGTGTACTGTGCGTGTATGTATAGTCCTATGTAGGAGGAATTCAATGTTTAAAGCTGCTGTCGCCCCTTGGAAAAAAAAAGGAACAAAATGGGATTCTGAGTCGAGTACGTATGCATTTTCTGTTTCTCTGTCTTGTGGGTCTTTATTGCTAAAAATATTTTTATGAAATTGTTCTGTGCTTCGTGTGGTCTTGTTTGCTCATTCTCAAATCTCAAACCATGGCATAGTTATGAAACATCTTGAGTTATTAAAAGGAGAAATTGTATTTTGTTTGTGAACTGAAGAGCAGGCCAAGCAGTGTCTTCAGAAACAAAGATTTTATTTTATATGAGAAAAAAAGTTATTTTTCATTATAAGCTACAATAAGGGATAGTTCTAGGACAAAGAGACAGAAATTGTCACTTGGAAGCTGTCATGTTGAAGCTGTCTACGTAGCTAAAAATGAAGTAGAAATTGGTTTCTTTTTCTTGGCCCGTTCGGCCAATGTAAAGCATCTTACTGGGTGATCAAATCTTGCAAAGCCACCTTGAGATTTCAGTTGCCAATCTATAGCATATCAATGATAATTTAACAAGAACAACAACAAAGAGATATTTAATTTTACCTCATGCAGCGTAAACACAGACTGAGACATACTCCGTCAAATAGTTGAGAGCATGGGCTTCGAGTCAGACTAACCCGGGTGTGAGCCCTGGTGATCTTCAGCAACTGAACCTCATGAAGTCTGTTTCCTCACCTGTAATATGGGATTGTGCCATATTTCATTAGTTAAGATGCACATTCTTTCACATTTTAACATTAGAATGCATCTTACAACTGATGGAGTGCCTTAGCAACATTTTTTTTCTCTTACAACCTATGGCATCTGATAGTCAACTAAATAATTGATACATACTTCCTAAAATCATTTTGAGATACATACAAAATAATGATATAAATAAAATCTGGGACTCTAGGACCTGGCCCACAGAAAACTCAGTAAATAATACCCATTAAAATGTTGTGCCCTGTGATTCTTGTAAACTCTGGCATGTTCCTATCTTTTTACTCATAATTTGTGTTTGCCAAAACTAGAAGTTAACTTCTTCGCAAAATCCTTATGTTGGAACAGTCTGCCTACTGAATTGTTCATCAAATTTCTTCTAATTTCTCTGGCAGCAAGATATTGACCCTAGGGTTTAAATCTGAAACATGGTCAGAATAAGGGCTTGTCAAAGTCTGCAGTGATTTGTCACAGAATGAACAGAAGTAAGTAGTCCAGTGCTGAGCCCCCAGGCAGCACCACATACGTGTTGCTGAGAGGGAGGGAGTAGCATGCATAGAGCAGTTAAAGAGCATAGGTTCTGGAGCCAGACTGGCTGGGTTCAAGGAAATTCTGGAGCCAGATTGGCTGGTTCGAGTCTCGGCTCTTCGCCTTACAAGCTGTATAACCTCCAGCAAGTTACTTGACTTCTCTGTGGCCTCCATTTCCTTCTAGGATGCTTGTGAAAATTAGAAGAGCAATGTCCATAGAAGGTGCCTTATGAGTTTGCTATTATTATTGAAAATACACCCTTCTTGGGGCGCCTGGGTGGCTCAGATGGTTAAGCGTCTGCCTTCGGCTCAGGTCATGATCCCGGGGTCCTGGGATCGAGCCCCACATCGGGCTCCTGGCTCGGCGGGGAGCCTGCTTCTCCCTCTCCCTCTCTCCCTGCTCATGCTCTCTCTCTCTGTGTATCTCTGTGTCTCAAATGAATAAATAAAATCTTTACAAAAAAAAAAAAAGAAAATACACCCTTCTTGTGTTTAAATTCCTTTAAAAAAAAAAAAGTCTGTTTTCTGATACCAAACGAATATTCCAGTCAATTTATTTTTCTAGCAGGTGATTGTTATAAGGCTGTTAGAGGTTTATACCATATAAAACATATAACCTACAGTGTCTTTTGAGGTATTTGTGATACCTCAAATAGCTGATAAAAACTTGCCTATCTAGCAATAAACTTGTGACTAAAAACAAAGTATCACTCAAGTCTGAGGTTGCTTCTAACAGCCTCTGGAGTGTCTGTATAATATTATCTTGTTATGGCTTAAAATGCACATTACATAGGTCAGCCTGTATCACCAAGAAAGGATCATTATGACTAGGAATTTTAGAGTGGGCTCCTTCTAATGTTTGTTCACTTGTAACCCATATTATTCCAATTTTTTTTTTAAGTTGTGAACATGACTGTTGTGGTTAGAACAGCTATGGCCATCAAGCATGTACATATCTCTAAGCATGAGACTAGGTGTAGCCTTTTACTTATTGATCAAACCTATTATATAAAAGAATCAACTCTGAAGTGAAATAAAGCTTACCAATAGTTAATCACTATTTATAAGGGGTAATTATTCACATGAATAATTGTAATCAGTATTATTTTTCCATAACCAAAGCATAGTTTTAGCTTTTCTCTTCTCTTTTTCACATTTTGTTCACTCTCTAATATCTATCATCAATGTCAGTATCAAGAGACTATAGCACCGTGTGTGGGAACATTAGTGTCCCAACAACATAGCTCCAAAACCCAGTCTGTCACTGAACTAGCCCCCAAATCTCCAATCAGATTTGCTCTTGCTCATGTCATAAGTCTACGAAGGGCAGGGTAGTCCTCCTTTATCCTGCAGCTCTGCCATCTAATGTATGCCTTCCAAGGTCATCGTAGTAGGGAAAGCAGAACCTGGAGGGACTCTTTTAGGAGCCAGTCCTGGCAATGACTTATGTGGATCCCATCCAATTCCATTAGCTAAAACACCATCATCTGGCCCTAACCAAATCACAAGGGAGGCTGAGGAAATACCATTTTCCTGCTTGCCCAGGAAGAGAAACTAGCGTCGCCAATACATAGCATTTTCTCTGCCACAGCTTCTTGCTAGGTATATCACTTGGAGCAAGTTGTCTTCTCAGATCCTCAGTATTTTTATTTGCAAAGTGGCAATAACAATACCTATCTTGCAGAGCTGCTATGAAGATAAATGAAGAAAGGAATGTAAAGCACTTAGCATATGGTAAGTACTTCGTGACACTGTTATGTTTTAGTACTGATAATCAATAATTTCCCCCTAAAACACACATACACAAGGGCAAACACACACACACACACACGCACGCACACACATATACACGTACATGACCCCTGAGATATTAGCACCTGCGCTATCTGGCCCCCGCCAGCCTAGCTCTCTGCTGATCCTTTTGTTCCTGCCCAGTCTGTCAGGGGTGCAGGACTCCAGGCAGCTGCGACTCTTGGCCACGGGACTGACGTCAGCATAAGCATCCATACTACAGGTGCTGGGATGAGAGGAAAGCAAAGCCAGGGCACGACATTGAGAATGCGCTCTAGTTTCTCCAAAAGTTTTGGAGGGGAGGATTTTGAGGGGATGAATTCAAGGGGTGGAGGACAGAAGAGAAACCTCGGCAGTTGTGTGAACTTGTGCTTAAAGTAGACCCTAACTCCCAATTTAGCAGCTGCAAGAAAGGGGACAAACGAACACATATTGAGCACTTACAATGTAGCAGGCATCATGCTAGGGCTTTCACACAGTTGACCTCATTTTATTCTCACAGGAATCCTTAGGGAAGAATCACTAACCCCCATTTCCAGTGCAGTTAAAGTACTCACTCAAGCTGACAGAGCTACTAAGTGACATGGCGGAAGTGGGTCTTCAAAGTCCTAGTGTAGTGCTCTTCGTACGACACCACCATTTCCCGTGAATCTGAATTGTGCTGATGACCAGTAGATCTCAGAGAAGAGACAGGAAGTATATCCCACCTCGGAGGGGCAGGAAGTAGATCCATTTACCTCCTCAAGCAACCAGCCGACCCCCACCTCCCACATGACCAAAGCAGCTTAACTCACGGGCAGCCTGGGGTACAATGTATTTTCAGTGACCCCCTCCCAAACATACACGAATACATTCCTATCTGCTTGCAAATGTGTGAAATTAATTTCACTGATAAAGGCAACGAGCATGTAGATGGGTTCCTATTAACATGGAGGATAGACTGGTTTTACTGAGTTGGATGGAGAAAGCTGATCAGACCAAGGCCACGGCTCCTTGATTTCATAATCTGACAGCCTGGAAAATGAAAAATGTCCAGAAGTTTTGAACCCCCTATAGCCATGAAGGCCTGGAATATGGTGGGAACTCATCCCACAGAACAGTCTCATGAAATGACCCCTGAGTACCATGCCATAAAGTGCCCTCAGGGTATCCAAATATATCCAGAGAAACCAAGGGATTTGGGGCTTGGCATTTTATAGGAACAGTATTAAAACAGAACTACGTCTGCAGCAGCAGAACCGAAATGAATATAAGACTAGGTTTTTCTGATCTGTCAAAATAAATTTACTTGGAATTGTGAGCAACATAAACTCTGTAAGTTCCAGTCTCTGCCTCTGTTTCTAACACATGTTAGGATTCTACCTACTGATTTGCACAAGCATAAGAAATAGCTCATGACCCAACATGCCCCTCATACTTGTAATATATTTTGGAACTTCTTTGTCATTTCTATGATATGGTGTCTTCCTTACCATTAATTGTCATAGGTACTACTTAAAACAGGGTTTTCATGAATCCAGATCATACTCAGAGGAAGTACAGTGTAGCGGTTAGTGCTTAAGAATATAAGCTCTGGAGCCAGAATAACCTTTGTGTGAAGCCAGGTTTCATCATGTACAAGCTGTTTGACGTTAGGCAAGTGACTCCTGTGTACCTCAGTTTCCTCATCTGCCAGATTCAGAGGTTAAGAGCCCTACCTCATAAGTTTGTTTCAAGGATTAAATAACCTAATATAGGTGAAGCGCTTAGCAAAGTGACTGACACATAGTAAGAGCCCAATTCTCTAGCAGGAATCTCAAGAATGATGGAAAGGGGCCAGTCGGGCAAAAAGGCCAAGCTCCAACCACTGTCACCATGCAGTGGGATGGAGAAGAGCTAACACAGAGCAGCTAAAATTTCTCACTCATCTGTGTCTCAACAGTGAGAAGCAAAGACCAGTACTTCTCAAACATTCATGGGTTTATGAATCACCTGTAGATTTTGTTAAAATGTGGATTTTTTTAAAAGGGAAGAGGGCCAGAGGGAAAGGGAGAGAGAATCTCAGGCAGACTTCCCATTGAGTACAGAGCCCAGTGCAGGGCTCAAATCTCATGACCCTGAGATCATGACCTGAGCTGAAACCAAGAGTTGGATGCTCAACCAACTGAGCCACCCAGGCGCGCCTAAAATATGGATTCTTATCCATAAGGTCCAAGGTGCAGCTTGGGAATCTGCATTTCTAATAGGCTTCCCAGGGATGCTGATGCTGCTGGTCTGCGGACCTCACCTTGAGGAACGAAGGTCTGGAGAACACCTAGTTCCTAAATGCTGCATAGGCTCTTTCTCTAGGAGGAGAAAACTCTCCAGGGATCTTTCCTTTTATCCAGCCTCTTTTGTCATTTTGGCCGTGTCATGGACCAAGAAAATGTTTGAAAAGAAATATTGCTGCAGAGGAAAAAGGCACAGATACTGTATCTTGAATTACATAAAATATTTTTCATCCTTAAGCATTTAATGATTTTCCCCCCTTAGAATCCAAAACTGGCTTCTCCTTTATGCTCATTAATTACAAGCTAAAGGATTGAGATGTTTTTTGAGGTAGGCAAAGTGTCTCCATCTGCTTTCCAAATAGGGATGGCATCAGCAAAACCAAGCATCCCTTGCCAAATGATGACCTTTGCCAAGCAACCAGTCCTTTAATTCTAACCTCATGCACATTTCAAGGGAAATGTAAACCACATGTTTGTGTTCCACTGACACATAAATCATCGACATTTCTCCTAAAAAGATTTCCAGTGGTTAAGGGGCTTTAAACTGCCCAGCAGGATTTTGCTAAGACCGAAGTTGGGCCTTCGCAGACAGCCAGGCTAAATAGAATCCAATTTAAAAAGTCTAAACCCAATCAGAGGACCATTTTTGACCTTGCGATTTCACAGATTCAGGCGAAATTCATTTTTAAGCATATAATCAATTTCTTCACTATCTTAGATACCTCCTCATAGAAACTCAGCATAAGCAGAGAGTTGAACTTTGTGTGTGTGTGTGTGTTTTAAAAGCATATGGAGGAACAAAATCAACAAGCATCATTTCTGCTCTTTTCTGAAGCCAGCAAAGACCTCAGGAAGAGTGATCTACATCCCACTGTCAAGTCACTTATGGCAAATTCTTACTTCTAATTCCACCAGGATTAAACCTTAGGCTTTGTGGGTCATACCGTATATTCTTCTGCAAGGGCAGTTGTCACAAAATAGCACAAACTGGATGGTTTAAACAACAGAAATGTATTGTCTCACATGTCTGAAGGCTGGAAGTCTGAGACCCAGGTGTCTGCGGGCTTGGTTCCTTCCGAGTGCTGCAAGAATGGGTTCCATGCCTCTCTCCTGGCTTTGAGCGGTTTGCTGGCCATCTTTGGCGCTCCTTGGCTGTATCAGCCAGGCCTCTGCTTTCATCTTCCCATGGCGTTCTCCCTGTGGGCATGCCTTGTCCGAATTTCCCCTTTTTCTAAGGATACCAGCCATATTGGAATAGGGGCCCGTCCTGCTCTTGTATGACTTCATCCTAACTTAACTAATCACATCCGCCATGACCCTATTTCCCCAACTAAGGTCACATTCTGAGGTATGAAGGGTTAGTTAGGACTTCAACATATGGTTTGGGGGGATGAGGTGAGGACACGCTTCAACCTATAACATACAGTGTCTGTCCCAGCTGCTCAACTCCGCCTCTGTGGTGCAGAAGAGGCATAGAAAATACGTAAACAGGCATGACTGTGTTAGGTAGGCACGAGAAAACCGTCCTCAGAAAAAGAGGCAGCAGGCCTGCAGGCTGTAGTTTGCAGATCCCTGTCTCTCAGTATCTCCGATCTGTTCTGAATATGAAAGAGAACAGGAAGAGATCTGGCGCTTGGCAAAAAAGAGAAGAAAAAATGTTGCCAGTTTGGGGAATACCTGCTGTAGTCTTGTCACAGTAGTTTACACGTAGCTTTGATACGTCTCATGTTTATATTCAGATGTAATCTGAGTTAATATACACAGCTTTAATTCAGGGAACTGATATAAATTTTACCATGGTGACTCTAGCTCTCGTGACACATTTTGTCTTGGGGATGTTACTGAGTTCTAGAATGACAGAGAAACAGACTTTTCCGTTTGACATGATGCCACATGCTTTTGATTTTTAGTATGAATCTGTCCAAAACATTAATAATTATTTATGATTTTTAATCCCTTTAGAAACATATGTGTATTTATCCTCATAAATACATATGTATATTTATTTTTATATAATTAATATTTCTAGAGGCACTGTATTAGGTTGTGTACAATGACTCCCGAACAAGACACAAACATTGGCTCCAAGAATTTCCTCTGTCCTAGAAGGTATACACAAAGGAAATAGATAATACAGTAACACATTCAAACATCATCCAGAGATTTCCATATATACCCGCCATGTAGGGGAATTGCTTTGTCCTGCTTGGGTCCATATACATGCAGAGGCATGTGAATCTTGCATCTTCCCTTATGGAAGCTTAAATGGAAACAAATTAGAGAGTTCTGTATAGGGTCATAGATGTAAAAGTGCTTTAAAAAGCTTTCACAGAAGGCTTAAAAGTTGACTATGCAGTAAAGAAAAGAATTCAATCAGGCACATACTATATATTTTGCAAAAGTAGTGAAGGCCATGCTCCCACTTATATTAAAACATAGATGGGGCTTATTAACGTCCTTTTATATTAAAACCCTAGGCCTCTGGAAAACCCTGGAACTCTTCCTCCACATGGTTTTAAAGGTGGCCAGAGTCAGAGGCCAGAATCTGCTTTAAATTTTGGGAAACAGATGTACAAGTAGTGAGTGGCCTTATTGAGGATGAAATGAACCCACTCACAGGTTTCCGTATTGGATGTTAGCGGTTCATTCATCTTCAGCAGAGATGCCTCGCGGAATCACTTACTTGGAGTGCCCCAAAATTGGCCTTGTATTTAGGATCTGAAAGAAAATACCCGCGGGATTGTACCAATTATAAAATAGGTCAAATTTGGGGGCCAAAAAAGTGGACCATCAGCCTTTAATCAGGTTTGTTACTTAAAAGGTTTTCAGTTCAGACAGAGATTTTCAGAGAAAGTCTCAGCTATGATGATACATATATAAAATTGCTATCTGACCTGAAATGTCAGAAGTATGTGGCCTTAATAATTTTAACCATTTTTAGACCCAAAGAAAATTTTTTAAATCATAATTAAAAGACGATCTCTGTCTTTTAATTATGGAAACACCACCACCATTTCCTGACTGCTACACCCAAGACCTTCAATAATACAAGCCAAAATCTGCCTTTTCATATACAGTTTTGATTTCATAACCACGTATAATTGATTTTATATTGCCTGAAATAAGATTTGAGCTCAAGGAATGAAACTAGAATTTATTTCACAAGCAAAACAATAGAGCCTCCCCCAATTTTTTTTTAATCTGGAAATTCTTTTAATTTCTTGGATTCCTTGGTCTATAGCTGAAAAGCCACTGTCTCATTCTGAGAATCTTCTACACATTTGTTTGGATATGGGTCAACTTCTCCCTTTTCCTTCTACTTTTCCTAAAATGAAGAGAAGAGCCTTCAGTATTCTCACAGAACTAGAAAAAGAGGACAGAAGTAAATGGCTTTTTTTCTTCTCAACACTTTGTGAACTTAAGAAATGGAGCACTACAGCGTGTCAATGCAGAGTAATGATAATATTAATAATGATGGTGATAAAGATGATCATGATGAATTAGACAATATAATTCTCCTCTTATTCTAAGTGTGAAAACTGAAGCAAAATGATGAAGTGCTTTTCCCAAGATCAGTGGCTCCACAATTAGAACTTGGGCCTTTCCTCTCTTCACACCTCTTCTTCAGAGGAGAACAAATATCACTAATGTTCATCCTCACCGGGAGAAAACCATACTGGCCCATTCAATGGCCAATTAGAATAAATTGTAAATTAGGACAAATATGATAGGTAATACAAAAATCAAAAGCTCTCTAGAGAAAAGGAACAATAAACCTGAATAAATAAGCTTAACAGTCCATTGTTTGTGGGGAAAATGATGAAATTATCATCAAAATATTCTATGAATTAAGAATGACGAAAATTTTTATGTGGGGAAAAAAATGTACCGAGAAAAGTAAGACTCTTGCAGGACAGGTATTAGTTTTTATAAAAGGGGCATTAGTCTGTGTCTGATGAGATAAAAATATGCTTTGTTTGAATTTTAGTACACTGGGCAATTAAGATTCTTTATCATGACCCATATTTAAGGGAATGTTTGTGACTGTGCTAAGCATTTGGACATTAAAACCACGTCTGCACAGGAGAATGTTCTAATTATCCCAGAATCAGCCCCACAGAGTCTGAGTCATTCAGGTGAAAACACCCTTTTCTTTAAGAGCAACTTTAGGGATGCAGGTTAACAGTAAATACTATAATGCTTCGTTTGGCCTATAAAAAATAAGCGTAGTCTAAATATCAATCTGCCGATGGCAAGCCTGTGTTTAAACAATGTGCCAATCTGCTTCCCTCGTCAAAACTCTGGGTGAGGTGTTGTTTCCACATTCAGGGACAATTAACCCAGCAATGCAAGAAAAAAAAATCTTCATTTGGACAGTGCATCTTTCAGACATTCCCTTCTTTTATTGATTTGTTTTCTCCTGTCCCTTTTCTCCTTCTTTTGTTTCCTTATCATAGCTTCAGGTTATTACGTGCAAAGTATTGATGGGAATGGATGGTTTTGGTCGATGGAGAGCTAATGCATCCCTAATCCCACTATTGTTATAGAGTTATGCTTTACTCTGGTCTCTGATGGGGGAAAAGGTGCAAAGCTGTTGATCCTAGTTTTATTTGTCACAAACCCATCCATCAATCAAGTGCAAGCATGTCTGAATGCTGAATGACATGAGGGTCTCAGCTGAAAAAATTCGATAACACTGTATTGTCAGGTCTCTCACTCTTTTTTTGATAAGAAATACATTTGACTGAAATAGATAAGCATGCAACTACTAAAGACTTGAAGAGAGAAAGTGACATATTGGCACCAAAGGTTATATATCTTTGGTATTAATGATACTTATGAGTAAATAAAATGGGAGGGGGAGCTGTAGCTGGAGACACACAACATCCCTACGGCTTGGTTATGTCTAAGTGTTGGCGCTCTACTACTATTCAGATTTTCAAATATTAATCTGACCGTATTTCACAGTCGACTACCCTGGTTAAAATGCAAGCAAATATGCAATTGGTGAAGGTGGCCGGGTGCAGGGAATCAAATACCACTTGTTTACAGCGCTCCAAACAATACAGACAGATCCCTTTTTGTTATGGACGGTAGGTAAATCCCATGGAATACTTTTATGTATGTATGAACTCCTAAGTTCACAACTGTCTCCTCTTGTGAGTGAAAGCATTTGGGGGGGGGGAAGCTTTAATTATTTTAAACTGGAAATATATATGCGTGTCATTTTAATAGTGACTTAACTTATAATTATAGTCTCAAAAATTGTTTCCGTGTGTCCCTTTTATTCTAGTTACTAAATTAGGTTCTTTAATACATTATGAAAGCCTGTCTTTTCAGTTATATACAATTTTCTACTCATAGCTATCTCAAGATAATTGCATTTGGAAATAGTTAAAACATTAAAAACAACACCAGTATAATATAATTTTAGGGGCAAAATTAATCAGCAAATCAGAACATTTTAAAAACCATTTTATTTTCTTGTCATAACATTTTAGAGAAGACAAGATTTTTTTTAAATGACCTAAAAAAGCCCATCCAGAAAGGTAACAAAAAGACAGTCCTGAATTAGAGGGCACTAAGATGAATGTTTTGTAGCCTTAAGTATCACCACGCTATGAAAGTAAGCCATTTTTTCTCTGCTCACTGACTGGGGGCTAGACAACTGCAAAAAATCAATGTGGGAGTGCTTTAGATTTGTGGGGTAAATTACATGTGCTTGGCCGCTCCATTGTATTTGCCCTATATTCTATACAAGATACTTTAGATGGAACCGTCACATAATACATATACTTTATATTGATTTTTATAGATTTAACAGAACTTGAATTGAACTCCATAATAAAGAAGAGAAACTGTATCTCCTTCAAATCCCTAATACCTCAATTATTCTTAAAATTAACTAAATATTAGCTCCCAATTCTGAATTCATGGGAGGAGACAAAAAAACCTGATTCCTAATTCTCCCCTTCTGTGTTGCTTCCCTTATTTACATTTTATCCTAACTTCCTTACATCTTTAAAAGCATGTTAATTCCTAAAGAGTTCCAAGGAGGGCCCGTGAGTCGGCAGTGGGAGCCAATCAAACCTTTCAAAGTTGCTACAAGTTCCGAACAGAGACCTGTCTATTGACTGTTCTTTTGGGTTTCCAACTTGCTTTAGTTTGGCCTCGCTTTGCAGTGATTTTAGGCTGATGTGAATTCTGATGCCATTTAAATAAAGTATCTGAAGACACCTTAAGGGTTTGAGCAAGGGTTCAGGAAGCCTGTGGTTACCCCAAGGGCAGCCTCTCCCAGCCAGACACTACCTGTGGGGCTCCAAGCAATCCCAGCGGAGAGAAGCCATTCAGCCCCTGCAGATAGATACTATGAGGTTGTTCCCATCAGCTCTGGATTATCCAGGTCTTAGGCTCTAGCCAGAACTATAACCCAGTCTCCACATATCCTTAGAATAAGAATTTATTGAATCTGGAGTGGGTTACTTCCAGAGTGAGTCTCCAGGAAGAATACGGACTTTGTAATTTTACTCAGGATAAGAAACGACAGCAACATCAAAAATACAAGGAACCATCTTGGAATGTGGTCGTATTAGGGCTCCTCTCATCCAGAGATGTCTTGGGGAGAAGGATGGAATGTGGGCTAAAAGGGATTCATGTTCTGGTGGCATTTCAAAACTATTTTTGAAGTATTTTAGAAAACATAGAATATTATAGACAAGAAAAGGAAATCATTCATAAGGCCATCACCCGCGAGTGACATTTGTTGCTTTTCTATAATAGAGGGTATGTGATACAGTGAAATATTGAGAAACAGATTATTGATCTCATGGGAATGTTTTTAATGTGGCTAATTCCTTATTAATAATCGAACTCTGAACTTCCTCTGATTAAAAAAAATCATTAAGAGAAGATCTATTATTTAGAAGTGACTTGGAACCTCTTTTTTTCCCATAAATGAATGTAAAGATAAATAACATCTTTTTTCCCATGAGACAGAGAGTTTTGACCTCTACTTTCCCAATGGTGAAAGAGTCTAGAAATAACTCTTTCCCAATGACTATGAGATAAAGTTTTGTTAGCACTACTTAGCACAACTCTCTCTCTCAATCTTATCTTTCTGTAAAAACATTTGACCTTGAGAACATTTATTATCATAAATAAATATTTTCAAACCTTTTTTTAAATGCGAAGAAAATGAAATTAAGGAAATAGACATGTATAAGATCTAAAACTCTAGGGGCGCCTGGGTGGCTCAGTCGTTAAGCGTCTGCCTTCAGCTTGGGTCATGATCCCAAGGTCCTGGGATCGAGCCCCACATCGGGCTCCCTGCTCCGTGGGGAGGCCTGCTTCTCCCTCTCCCACTCCCCCTGCTTGTGTTCCCTCTCTCGCTGAATCTCTGTCAAATAAATAAAATCTTTAAAAATATATAGGTATCTAAAACCTTATTAAAGAATGTGAAACAAGATTTGAAAAAAAATGGAAAGATACCATTTTTCTGATTGAGAAGACTCAGTATGATAAACCAGTTAATTCTTTCCAAGTAAATGTAATACAAACAAAATAAAAACCCTAATACCATTTTTAACCATATAGACTAATTCTCAAGTTTATCTGGAAGAATACGTATATTATCATAGCCTGTAAAAGTAGAGAAAAAAAATTGAGAAAGGACTTTTTTCTGCCAGGTGGCAAAGTACATTGTAAAGCTTCAGTAATTAAACAGTGTGTGTTCTGGGAATTCGTATCGCCTGGGTCCCCAGTTCTGATGATGTTCACTTTTAAATTGTAGTGTCCTAGAGCCTGAAGCACTCTCCAAACCTCAAGGGGGAGAGAATAAATCAGTAGCAGCAATGAGAGACCTTTTCTTCCTACCAGTCTTCCTTAGATTTGACTCCTGGCAAAGGACGGAAGGGGAAGTGACAGCTATTATAGGGGCACATAAAGAACTGAGAAACTTGATGCACTGTCTATTCTCCCATCTTACAGAGGGGTAGAATTCATTTCAAAAGGGCACATGGGTAAATATTTTATACTATCCCCACCCCCATCCCCATTGTATTAGTCAAAATTAGAGTAGCTGTGCCTTTAAATAATTTAAAACTCCTCCCCCCAATAGTTATTTTAAAACTAACACCTTTTGGGGCGCCTAGGTGGCTCAGTCTTTAAGCATCTGCCTTCGGCTCAGGTCCTGATCCCGGGGTTCTGGGATCGAGCCCCACATCGGGCTCCCTGCTTTGCGGGAAGCCTGCTTCTCCCTCTCTCACTCCCCCCTGCTTGTGTTCCCTCTCTCGCTGTGTCTCTCTCTGTCAAATAAATAAAATAAAATCTTAAAAAAAAAACAAAACTAACACCTTTGTAGAAAAGAAGACAACCCTACCCCAAAGCTCACTCAAGCTTTTTTAGAGCTGATCATAGGAAAAAAAGAAAAAAAAAAAAAAGAATTGTCTTATATGATTTGAAAAAGTAGAAACTGTCACATGGATTTTAGGCCTGGCCCTGGTTCACGGATTTCCCAAATTCTACCAAAACAGATGTTAGTAAAGCAGACAAAGCAGTAGAATAGAAATAGAGCCTGGAAACAGACTCTGGGAATTTGGTATTGATAAAAGTGAGATTTTAAATAAATAGTGGTGCTCTCAAATACTACTGGTATGAATGTAAAATTGGTAAGCCAATTTAGAAGTCGATTTTTTTTTTTTAAGATTTTTCATCCATTTGACAGAGAGAGAGACAGCGAGAGCAGGAACACAAGCAGGGGGAGTGAGAGAGGGAGAAGGCTTCCTGCTGAGCAGGGAGCCCGATGTGGGGCTCGATCCCAGGACCCTGGGATCATGACCCAAGCCGAAGGCAGACGCCCAACAACTGAGCCACCCAGGTGCCCCTAGAAGTCGATTTTGTGGTGTCTGTTGAAGTGAAAGACATGCAGAGCCCATGACCCAACCAATTCCACTTCTCCATATCTCCCTGAGAAACACTGGCATGTGTGCATAACAAGACAGGTACAAGGATGTAGCACTAGTTGAATAGTAAAAAATGGAAAATTATAAATGACCATCAACAGGGGACTGGCTAAATAAACAATTCAGGAATCACACTATCTATATGATGCATTAGTAGGAAAGGATGAGGTAGATCTCTCTGTACAGAAGGAAAAAGATCTCAAACATGCCGTTGAGTGGGGGGGAAAAAAGAAGCAAGTTTCAGAATATTACTACACAAGCTTTTGTATGCTGAGTTATATATACTTCATATATACACCAATCACCATGAAAAAAAATCACATAAATGTTCATTCATCTTTATCTCAAACCATACACAAATATGTATTTCTTATGGATTAACAACTTAGATGTGACTTGTTTTCAGACTATAAAATTACTAAAAGGAATTATATGAGGATATTTATTTAACCTTTATGTTAAGGTTAAATAAAGGCCAGAAATTATAAAGGAAATTTCTGACAGCTTTAATTTTATTACACAGTAACAGCAACAAACTTCTGTATAGCAAATACCATCAAGAAAAATTAAAAGAAAAAAATGTCAAAGAGTGTTTAAGTGGCTACAGCATCTCTCAGGGAAACATCCATCAATATGTACACTTAAGACGCACATACTCTGTTTACCCCAGAGTTGATGCCAAGGAAATAATTGTACACACTGTCAGTTATGTGTGTAAAAGGATGTTCAGTGCAGTATTTTGTATTCATAACAGCACATAGACGGGGGCAGGCAGTGAATGTCCATTGATAAGGAAATGATTCAGTAGATTATGGTGCTCCATCTGATGGAATACTATACAGCTGTTAAGTTGGATATTGGCATTAACCTTTATTGAGTTCCAGTGGCAAAACTCTGAGTTAAATACATTATCTCATTCCATCTTTCCAGCAGTGCTTCGAGGTAAGTATGATTAGAATTCTTATTTTAAAGATGATAGGGCTGAGGAGCACTTGAGTGGCTCAGTTGGTTAAGCGTCAGACTCTTGGTTTCAGCCCAGGTCGTGATCTCAGGGTCGTGAGATCCAGCCCTGGGTCTGGCTCTGTGCTCAGCGTGGAGTCTGCTTGAGATTTTCTCTCTCTCCCTCTGCCCCTCCCCTGCTAAATAAATAAATAAAATCTTTTTTAAAAAGATTATTATTCTAGCAAAGATAATTATTGAAACAGCAATGTTTTCAGACTTCTGTGATTTTGCCTGGAGAATACATGCCCGTTGGTAGATGCTGTGTAAGTTAGAATATGAAAAGGCAACTAGGCTTTTTCAGTGGTTAAAAAAAATTTGATATACAGGTGGAGAAATGAAAATTACCTTTTTCTGTTGTCTAATTACCTTGAAGTTCAGGTACTGTTTTAAAGAACATTGGAATGACAGTTTTTGGCCAGGCTAACTAACATGAATTGTGGGTTTCTTGACACAAAGGATAAACAAAGCAAGTTACTTTAAACCTATTGTCTCTTTTTCCAAAACCGTCCTCTGAGATCAGACACACTTTTTTTTCTAGGCAATGTGCTAATCTAGGGGATCCCTAGTCCAGTGGGCTGAGCCTGCCAGATCAGTACGATGGAATCTGCACTTGTCACTTCCTGAGGTGTAGTTCCTGAGACAAAATCACCATCAAACTTGAACCCTCAACCCAACCATGATCCTATTAAACACTGCTGCCACTATTTCTTTTCTATCTCTTTTTCCTTTCCTTTTCTTTTCTTTTTTTCTTTCTTTCCTTTCTTTCTTTTTCTTTTTTCTCTCTTTCTTTCTTTCTCTTTCTTTCTCTCTCTCTCTTTCTCTCTCTTTCTCTCTCTTTCTTTCTTCTTTCTTTCTTTCTTTCTTTCTTTCTTTCTTTCTTTCTTTCTTTC
>NC_058403.1:82859899-83002230 GCF_002201575.2 Neomonachus schauinslandi | reverse complement strand
TTCTTTCTTTCTTTCTTTCTTTCTTTCTTTCTTTCTTTCTTTCTTTCTTTCTTTTTAGTGAAATCAGGTTAAAATGAGCATCAGGAGGAAAACTCAAAGGCACTATAGCAAGATAATGCAGCTCTACACTCTCAATTGGCAGAGGTATTAAACGGGACCTGAAGTATCTACCTCACCCCCTTAATCCTATAGCTAGAATCAAAGCTAGAACTGCAACTTAGGCCTCCTGACTCCTCCTGACACTGTTTTTGGACAACACCAAGTAGCATTGATCGGGGGCTGGGCGGGGGCGGGGGGGGGGGAAGCTGATGTATGATATACAGGTTTTGCCTTAGGCGTAGTGTCGGTTGGAGGTGAGGGTAAGGTGAAGAGACAGGGATGTGGGCTGACTGTAGACATGTAACCTTTAACAGTGAAAGCAGTCAGAGCCACTTTCCTTTCACTTAAACACATTTTCCTGAGGATGACAAGCCAACAGTCCCCATGCTGTAGATTCCAAAATGCCATACCCTACGGAAGGCTTGTGTCCACTAGTGAAAGGGCAAGAACTGGGAGAAAAAGAGCAACAGATGTTTTCTCTCTCCCTCTCATTTGCCATTTGATTGAAAGATATATCTAAGATTGGATTGAGGCATACATAACCCCTTTCCAGTATGATTTGAGAAAAACAGTCTTCCCATTCCTAAAATATGTCCTCTAGTGACTTGCTGAAGTGTTTGATATACCCACATTAAAGAGTCATTCCTTTGGGACAAAGAATTATTAATGTATTCAGTATTGAGGAAGTATTTATTAAGAACTTATGTGCCAAACACTGTACATGGTACTTGCTTTCTTCCCTCCCCCAAAAAGGTGATGCATGAATAATAAGCAGTCTCTATCCTTAAGGCTCTTAAAATCTAGATGGGGATCAGACAAGACACAAGATATAATTTACATTAACAATGATGTGTTAGCACATGGTTAGGATGTTTGTCAAGCTTTCAGGACACCTGAAGGCAAATGGCAGGCAAAGCAGGAAATGAAAAAAGTAAAGTAAGACAAACCAAGCAGCAGGCAGAGCTATGATGGGCCCCAGAGCTGGAGAAAAGTGGAAGAGATGAAGACAGAGAGTAAACACAAGCTGGGCATGAGAGGCCCTCTTCATCCTGAGGAGGAGGAGAGTCACTGGCAGGGAAGTGGGGGGAGGTGGCGGGGAGAAGGTGATATAGAATGTATTATATTTATGTTCACATATCATAATAAAGAGAAGAATGCATCAGGTCATTAACAGTCATTAACATATATGAAATTTTGTTCCAGAAAATAAGCAGAATTCAGGATTGAACCTCAGAATTATATTCTTGCTCTAAAACTGTGGGAAACCAAAGTTTTAAAATCTTACCAGAATTTGTAATCTAATTAGGAAGTCAAAAACCTTTGCACACAAAAATACGGAGTCCATGTGTTAACCTGTAGGGTGGGGATTTCTATGCAGTAGTGGTTCAGGGCAAGGCATGCTCCGAAGGAGATTGAAACAGCCCCACAAGGCCTTCTGAAGGGAAGAGACAAGACTTGCTGGGGAGAGGAGGAGAACAAGTATCGGGGTGGCGGGGGGGAGGGGGGAGTTTGTGCTCATAATCAACAAAAGCTAGTGACATTAATTCAAGAAACATTTCGCCAAGCCCTGAGTCAGAAGGCTGTAGGATGAATAGGTAGAAATGACCCGTCCTCAAGGGCCTTCAGTTTAGTTCTGTGGTGGGAAAAGAAAGGCTACTGGTCTGGTTGGAATAGAAGCTTTGCTGAAGGGGTGATTTAGGGCAGGGGACCATATGTATGTGTGTCTGTGTGTGTGTTGGGGGAGGGACATACAGTTTGTAAGTTCTTGTGCACATAGATGGATAAAGACCAGTGAGAACTCTGAAGGCAAACTTGATCATTTCACAGTGTATCCTATGATCTGAGCAAACACACACGCGCACACACACAAACACATGTGCACAATCTCTGCACATGCATATTTAATGCCTACTGACCACAGAGTGCCCTAGGACACGACACAGGTGCCCTTGGATGAAAGATTCGCTATAGAATACTTCATTACACTGTGTCTGTATTTTAGCCAGAGCTGCCTTTCTAAGACTTTATTGCTAAAAATACAACCCACATGAGCACCCTCCTTTAGTGTGAACCAATAAGCTTGAAAAAAGATGGCTTTGGTTTGTGTATCATTTAGTTGAAGGATTTTTGTATGGAAAAAGTAGATGTGAAGGTCAAGCAGGCATCCTGGACCTTGACTTAAAGCAAAAAAAAAAAAAAGTGTGTTTTACTCAGAAAACCATTATATATTCATTATATTAAATGTATAATGTACCGAAAAATATGAGGAAAAAATCATCCATAGTGGACCACAGCTAACATTTAATGTAATTCCTTTTAATTGTGTATACTCAAGTGATTATTTCCTTAAAGCTGAGCATGCTGTTTATTAGCAGATACCTTCAGGTGCTCACTCGGACCACAAAGCCCAAGCGACTAGTTTAACTAACCAAGTTTTCTGGCCTGCTGACCTACGGTTTGAGTTTATGTTCAGGGTAATATAGATTTCAGGTTTTGAGCTACAAGGAATCTCAGGGATTAACTTCACTGCCCTTAGAACAGTGGTTCTCAAAGTGTGAACCTCAGACCAGAAGCTTCGGTTTCACCTGTGAGCTGGTTAGAAATACAAAATCATAGGCCCACTCCCACCTGCTGCATATGAATCTCTGAGGAAAGGGCCCAGGAATGGATGCTTTAACATGCTCTCCAGATCACTCCCATGTACATTCAAGTTTGAGAACCAGTGCTGGAAATACACAGCTAGCTAGTAGTAGTCACAAATCCTCAGCAAGACCTAGGGAAAACATGTTTGACGGTGCCTCATGTGACTCACACTCTGACCAGCACAGACTAGGTGCTGAAAACTGCTTGTTGACTGAAAGAACTGTCTCCTAAATTCTCCCAAATCTCTAACCCTTTTCCCATACTCTTTTGAACAGATACCGCCTAAATTTGCCCTTGAAGCAAACATTTCTTTTATTTCCCTGAAATTCCCTTTTTTCCCTACAAAAAAACTAAGTACCACAGAGTTTTCTTGTTAACTTTCCTTGAGCTAGGACCTTACTACCAAAGTGGGAGCAGCAGACCAGCAGCACGGGCATCAACTATCATCTTGTTAGAAATGTAAGAACGGCAGGCCCCACCCCAGACCTACCAGTAGCGTAACAAGATCCCCAGGTGATACATTTACACATTGACTTTTGAGAAGCAATATTCTAGGGAGCCAGTGGCTACTCTTAATACTGTTTAGGTGAGTTTTGTAATAAGTACATTTCAGTATTAACTCTGTATGACACTCATTTACTCATTCATTCAGCAAGTGTTTCTTAAGCACCTACTGTGTGCAGGATAGGTATGAAAATACAAAGATGAAGCCGTGGTCTCAGATTCCTTGAGGAAATCTCAATAGCTACAATACCAAGCAGGATATGTTAAGAGTTTGTTCAGTTTTCTGAGGTCTCCCTTCTTTTTTTTTTTTTAAGATTTGTTTATTATAGAGAGCACACACACATGAATGGGGTGCTGGGGAGAGGGGCAGAGGAAGAGGGAGAGGGAAAGAAACTCCGTGAGCGTGGAGCCTGACATGGGGCTCGACCCCACTACCCCAAGATCATGACCTGAGCCAAAATCAAGAGTCAGACGTTCAACCGACTAGACCACCCAGGTGCCCTACTGATATCCCGCCTCTGAAGACATTGCAGAATACAGTAGAAAGACCCCCCCTTTGAAAACAGAGGTCTCAGTTCAAATCCAGCCAGGTGATCTTGGGAACGTTACTGAGACTCCCTGAAGTTATTTTCCTCATCTACAAAAGAACATAATCCCTGTGTTTCAGGGTTGTTCAAAGGAGTGCATGTGCAGCTCCTACCACAATGTCTGGCACACAGTGAGCACTCAACAGTGGTATTATTGTTGCTGTTCTTGTTTCCAAGATTCCCTGTGACCTGTACCCTATCTCCCTTGACTCAGGAACACAGCAGGAGCTATTTGAATATGGCCACCTTGGGAGTGGCTGGATCTGGCTAACAAGATCAAGATCTTCATCATCATCCTGTAACACTTTCTTCATATTTCAGTCTTAATGGCACATGAAACCCGAAAATTATGTGCATTTCTGTTAAAGTCACTTATTGATCTACACAAAACAAGTAAGATAACATCAGGTTAATTTATGCTTATACAATAGTAGAGATCTGGTTATTTTGAAATAGTTTGAATCTGGGCTAAGTAAGTGAGTTTTCATTAGGATGATTGGTATCGTGCACACATGGTTTCCATTCCTCTCATCCCATCTAAAACAATTTGAACCTGAGCTCATCTCCTGTCTGGTAATGCTAGAAGCCATCAGGCCACAGAACTTGGAATAAATCTTTACTCTCCTCTCCTCCCTTCCTCCCCATCCTTTCCCCCCTCCTTCTTCTTCTCTCCCTCTCTTTTTCTCTCTCTCAAAGCTACTGTATTTTTCATTCACTTTCCTTAAGAACAAGGCTTGGCTTGATGTCTTACAGAAATTATAAAGCAGTCAAAATACTGGTTCAAATGGTGGTGGTCTAGTGCCTATCTCATCGTCCTTTAGAGGTCTCATAATCTGTACGGGAAAGATGATAGTATTTTTTAAATGTTAAAGACTAATAAAATAGTGTTGTACCTCTAAAGAAAATAAAACAAATCGGGGTGCCTCGGTGGCTCAGTTGGTTAAGCATCTGCCTTCGGCTCAGGTCATGATCCTGGAGTCCTGGGATTGAGCCCCACATTGGGTTCCCTGCTCAGTGGGGAATCTGCTTCTCCCTCTGCCCCTCCCCCCACTCATGTTCTCTTTCTTGCTCACACACTCTCTCTCTCAAATAAATAAATAAAACCTTAAGAAAAAGAAAGAAAGAAAAGAAAGCAAATGTCTCATGGCCCAAAAGATTCTAAGGAGCAAGAGGGAAAGAAAAAAATCTTGACAATTACTCTTAAATACCAAGGTCTTAAAACAGTGTCTCATCCTCCAATAGACAGACCACACAGAGGGAGCCCACATAATCAGAATTGGCATTAAGTTACCTTATCACTTCTAACTCTTTTAACAATTAAAAGGGGCATTTTAATAAGTATTAATTATATACAATTATAATAATCATTAATCCAAGATGGTCCTAGGAAACAGGGATGTATAGTCATCCCTATCTAAAGACAAGCAAGGATAAGATTTGGAGCAGAGGTAGTGGTAGGTAAGGAGATATGGACAAATGTTATTTTCCTGCGTTTAACAATGCGTTTAACAATGTTTGATGAGATAAGCATATTTATAAAATCTGTTCACTGGGTTACAGCTTGATAGGATTTTGACAAACTGCTTCAAAACCTATCTCATCTCACTAATTCGGCAAACTCAGCTATATGGAACATAGCCTGGAACTGAGTCTCTGAGTGGCAAAGCACATCCATTCATGTGCCTGAGAAGACACAAAAGAGAAGCCTCTTAAACCTTCCCTCAAAGCTGACTGAATCTTCCTTGAAATGCAACTCATTAACACATTTAGTTAACTAATGCTAGCCATAGTCCATAGAAATAAAAAGTTGTATATCAGAAAATATAATGGGCCTAGCACACCTCTAAGCAGCAGAGGACCTGATAGCCTCATTATGAAAGGATAGACAGAAGAATCACAAAGCATAGTGCCTGTGGCCTATAAACCTGTAGCTCCCGAAGATGCACTGTTCAATAACTGATGTTCATCATTATGATCTTAAGTCATCAAGAAGAAAGTTGTAATTTAAGTAGAGAAACAGTGTCATGACATAGAACATTGACAATGAAGTCAGAAAGACCAAGGGTACAGTCTTGACTCTGCCATTCACTAGCTTGGTGATCTTGGGTACATTATTTCATCCCTCTAAACATCACTAGCATTAGCACCATCTGCAAAATAGGAAGAATGCCTCCCTAAGGATGAAATAATGATGAATAGTAATCATGTTTTTAAAAGGTCCAGCACTGTGCCTGCCATGTGGGAGCTGCTTGATCAGTGGAAGTTATTCATAATAATAACAATAAGTTCTATATGTTCTATTTAAGAAAAATATCATCCTGAATGGCAGGAGGGTGCTGAGTCACTTTAGGGCAGCAGATGTCATGACTTGCTAGGCATAAAAATCAAATAGCTTGGCATGGTCACAGAGCAAGAAGAAGAGTATGAGTAATAGATCCTCATGGACTGGCAGACCAGAAAGTTGTTGGGGGCTGGATAGGGGATGATATCTCAGGGGCTGGGTTCAGGCAGTAATAGACTACCCCAGATAACAAGGTCCTCTTTCCAGAGTTGGGGCTTAGAATCCTGTGGCAGCCCATTTAACCAACATGCATAAAATTAATAAGAAATTAAAATAAGGGGTGCCTGGCTGGCTCAGTCAGTAGAGCATGAGATTCTTGATCTCAGGGTCATGAGTTTGAGCCCCATGTTGGGCATGGAGCCTATTTAAAAAAAAAATTAAAACAAAAGGTTCTTTTCATAAAAGATTAGGCTTGAAGTTCTCAGAGTAAAAAATGTTTATAAATGAATTGCACTGCCTTGAGAAGTAGTCAGTTTTCCATCAACAAAAGAGTATTCAAATATAATTTAAAAGCCTCTTGATATGGGCATTGTTGAATAGATTTAAGCGTTGACTGGAAAACTGAATTAAATCGCCTTATGATGTTCCTTTCTAAAACTAAAACAATATTTCACTTATGTGGAGTAATTTAGAGATTCATAAAAATGCTAGGTAAATGAGATGCTATTGTAAATAGTTTGTTTTTTTCTGAATATAAAGTGAATGTAAGTTAATTGAAGAAATTCGTAAGGTATCAAAAAATATATACAAGAGAAAATACATAATCATGATCTCCTCTTCCAGAGATAACCACCATAAACATTTTCTTTCAGTCTTTCTTCCATAGATTTTTTTTCCAAAGTTGAGAATATATTGCACATATAATTTTTATCCTACATTTTTTGCTATGTTATATCATAATCATTTTTGTGTCATCAAAAAATGTTTTAGGCAGGGGTGCTGAGTGGCTCAGTTGGTTGAGTGTCCAACTCTTGATTTTGGCTCAGGTCATGATCTCAGGGTCATGGCATTGAGCCCTGCGTGGGGCTCCATCCTTGGCGGGGAGTCTGCTTGAGATTTCCTCTCCCTCTCCCTCTGCCCCTCCCACCCCAAATAAATAAATAAATCTTTTTAAAAATGTTTTAGGCAGCATTTTAAGGTTGCAAAATATTACATCATCTCAATACATCACATTTGGGCTCCAAAATCATACACCTAGGTAGGAATCCTGCTTTGCCATTTACCAGCTGTGTGAATTTGAGCAATTTACTAACACCTCTGTGCCCGTTTCCTCATCTGTAAAATGTGAACGCTATTAGGGCACCTGGGTGGTTCATTTGGTTAAGTGTCTACCTTCAGCTCCAGTCATGATCTCAGGGTCCTGGGATCGAGCCCCACAGTGGGGGTGCGGGGGGGGGGGTCCCTGCTCAGCGGGGAGTCTGCTTCTCCCTCTCCCTCTCCCTCTGCCCCTCCCCCCTGCCCATGCTCTCTCTCTTGCTCTGTCTCTCTCAAATAAATAAATAAAATCTTTTTTTAATGTGAATACTATCTACCATGTAATGTAAATGTAGTAGTACTACCTACCATTGTTTTATCATAAGAAATAAATGAGTTAATACATGTGAAATACTTAAAAGTATGTCTGGTACATAGTTAAGTTTTCAATAAATCTTAAGTATTATTGTTGCTACCCATTTTCCTAATAAGAGCCATTTAGATGGCTTTCAGTATTTCACGATTATAAATAATTCTGTGATAAACATCTTTATAGTGAGTTTTTAAAGATCTGCTACAGTCTAAACTCTTCAGCCATTTTTTTTTAATTTGTATCAGCTGTTCACTTTAGCTAGAAAGCAATGGATGAACAGACTATTTACCTGGAACCACTGGCTTTGCCAATATATTTTTTTAAAAGAAACCAATACCTATTTCTATTGTTTTCTTTGTTATTTGTGATACAATACATAAAGTTACTGACACTTAGTACATTCACAGTGTTGTACAATTTACCAATATGTTTTCAGGCCACTTATCCCAAGATAGTCAAATATAATGCCCAGAGTGGAAGAAAGAAAAAGTAAATTTTATTACTCTTCAAATGTCTCTCATGAAAGAGGAAAAATAACTTCCTCATTCTCAAATTTCCTTAGGAAACCACTGGGTCCAGTCAGCAAATTATAACCATGTTAAATCTTTTCTGGAATGTACATACATACTTATTAACACTTCAGTCGCATTTATCTCTGGAGTCAGGAAGAGGACAGTCTAGAGGGGATGAACACCTAAGGAGTCCTGTTATAGTTCAGGCATTGTGGAAGATGGTTAATGTAAATTACCCTCTAGAATCCTTATAAAGATGACAAATTATAACTATCATCCTCCATAATACAGATGAGGAAACTGAGGTTTGGAGCTGTGAAGTAATTTAGTCTACATTTACACAGCTAAAAAGTAGCAGAAAGGGGAGCCTGGCTGGCTCAGTCAGTTAAAGTGTTGGACTCTTGGTTTTGGCTCAGGTCATGATCTCAGGGTCCTGGGATCCTGCGTCAGGCTCCACACTCAGCATGGAGTCTGCTTGAGAGTCTCTCTCCCTCTCCCTCTGCCCCTCCCCCCCCACTCTCTCTCTCTCTCTCTCTGTCTCTCAGTTAAATAAATAAAATCTTAAAAAAAAAAAAGTAGGGACGCCTGGGTGGCTCAGTTGGTTAAGTGTCTGCCTTCAGCTTGGGTCATGATCCCAGGATCCTGGGATTGAGTCCCACATTGGGCTCCCTGCTCAGCGGGGAGCCTGCTTTTCCCTCTGCCTGCTGCTCCCCCTGCTCATGCTTGCTCTCTCTCTCTCTGACAAATAAATAAATAAAAACTTAAAAAATAAAAAAAGTATCAGGGGCGCCTGGGTGGCTCAGTCAGTTAAGCGTCTGCCTTCGGCTCAGGTCATGGTCCCAGGGTCCTGGGATTGAGCCCCGCATCGGGCTCCCTGCTCAGCGGACAGCCTGCTTCTCCCTCTCCCACTCCCCCTGCTTGTGTTCCCTCTCTCATTGTGTCTCTCTCTGTCAAATAAATAAATAAGATCTTTAAAAAAAAAGTATCAGAGGGGCGCCTGGCTGCCTCAGTCAGTAGAGCATGTGACTCTTGATCTTGGGGTTGTAAGTTCAAGCCCTACATTGGGTGTAGAGATTACTTAAAAAAAAAAAAAAGGTAGCAGAGATGGGATTCAAACTCAGATAGATCTACCTGATTTCCCAAGTTCTATGCTCTTTCCATGACACCATACTGCTGTATTGATATAAGTATGTAATAATATCCTAAGAGAAAGAGATTCTCTGAAAGTTACAACAGATTCCAATAACCATCTTGGTAGAAAATGGCAAGTCTACAAACCAGGGAATCCAGTTTTTGCAGCTTTTCATAATGGTTGATACCGTTCTCCTAATATTTCATCCTCCTCTATTGCTGTCAGTTTATTGCCTGGATATCTCAACATCCCTGAAAGGGTTATTCTGAATGGATTAGGCACTAGCACTCTCTGTTTTATGCCAAAATACACACAGTCTTGTTGACCCAACAAGAAACTGCTTGTAAAGCAGCTTTACATAAACCGAAATCACAGATCTCAAAAGCTTTCTCCCTTCTTCTATCACAGTTATTTTTTTCATATTTGACAACAAACATACACAGACTATCAAGAAGACAAGGAAAAAAAATGTTTTTCATAGGAAGAGTCACTGGAATTCAATGATAGAAATTCACTATCAGTGCAAAGTGGAAAGTAGAGTCTTGTGCTCATAATCTCATTCTATCCAGAGCCTTGTTTTTTATTTCCTCGTGTTCTAGAGCTTTCCATGATGCTTAATGTCTCATTTGCAACACAGGAATAATTAAAAACCAGTGTCTCTGAAGCACATAAAATCATATTCAGAGGGCAATTTGATTTGAGAAGTGTTAGAGGGTCATCCGTGGAGGCAGGTATGGAGCCCCTAGTCCTGTGCTGAGCACCTTTGAAGTGAAGTGCTATTCCTGAATAGGAGTTGGCTGCCTTATGAACATGGTTCCCTCATCCACCCAGCTCTGAATGCATTCGTATATTGGGGCTGCTGAGCTCAGCTTCCGTGGACTCTAGTGCAGTTAAGCTGCAGGAATGTCCTGTAATTCACCATTCACTGAATGTATTACATATTAAATAGGTGGTCTATTCCTGACATCCTACTTCTCTGTTCCTAACATTTTTTATATAGTGGTCCCTTTCTGCTTCACCTGCTCTTACTTTTCTTGTACATCTCACTCCCATTCTACTCTCTGAGGTGGTATATGGTTTTCCTGAGATACTACTAACTTGCAAGGATAAAAGAAAACCAGCTAGTGAATTACTGTAAACTTTGGGGGGAAAAAAATTCCTTCCTGGATGACCACAATGGATAACCCTACTATTTAGTCTAAACAGAAATGATCAATTTTACCTTAACCTTCAACTTTGAAGTGAGGGCGGAGTTCCCACTCCTATATCATATTACATGCTTTTGGGGTCAGCAGGTGTCCACAGAGCACAATACTCTTTTTCAGAGTGACATTCATCTGCCCAGACAAAATTAACCCCATTAGCAGGAACAAGTTCACAAACAATAACTCTGCAGATTCACAATGAAAATCTAAAAATTTCCAGGGCATTTTAACCCCCAAATTGTAAAGAATTAAGTTTTTCTTTCCCTCCTCCCAACCCCCAGAGTGATAGTAAAGTTCTGTGGAATTTGAATGTTCCACAGGTTATAATAGTAAAAAGGCCATGGGATGTCACATCAGTCTGTCAGTAGATAAAAAGGAAGTATACACAAGAAAAAAAGTATCAAAGAGACATTTTATAGTTTATCAATATATGAATACTAGCAACTAATTATTGTAACCAAAAAAGCAAAGCCTCGGGGATGATTATCATACAGAAAGCCTCTATGGATTGCCTTGAATGATATTATGACAGGCTGGTGACTTCCAGATATTTGTGCTGGTAGGACACTCAATGCTTCTTAAATCACTTCACTAACATGGTTGCCTATTCCACTTATGGATTGTAGGATTCAGTTTTCTAGGGTGTGACTATAAAATATAAAAAATCTGCTTGTAGAATAGTTTGCATCAAGCAAATTGTTAAGAAAAAACAATTGAGACCTATCCTTTAGACAGTTTGGTAAATATCAAAATTATAAAACCATATACCTTTAAAATAACAATTCTACAGCTAGGAATTTATTCTAATGAAATACATGTGTACAGGATGACACATACACAACATTATTTGTGGCACCATTGTTGTAATAAATTGGAAAATATATTGGAAAATATTGGAAATGACTTAAATGCTCATTATTGAGGAATTGTTTAAATAAACTATAGTAGATCCATGCAACAGAATATGGAGCCATATAAAAACAAGAAGCTCTATGTAAATTGATATAGAAAGCTCTACAAGAGCTAAATTTAAATTAGCTGTTAAATTTTTTAAAAATATTTTATTTATTTATTTATTTGACAGAGAGAGAGCATAAGCAGGGGAAGTGGCAGAGCGAAGGAGAGGGAGAAGCAGGCTCCCCACTGAGCAGGACCCTGGGATCATGACCTAAGCTGAAGTCAGACACTCAACTGATTGAGCCACCCAGGTGCCCCTTAGCTGTTAAATTTTAAAAGCATAAATTATTTTTGGAAAACTACACAAGAAATTAATAATATCAACTGCAAGGACAGGAATGAGGTGGCCAGGGGTTAAGGATGAGAGAAGAAACTTTCTTTGTTTTGAATTTTGAACTATAGGAAACAATCTGGTCATTTAGCTCAGAATAACTGATGTGGACAAGGCCTCAAAAAGTAAAACATTGCAATTCATGTGTCTTTCAAAGTGTCATGCAACAGAAAAACTGCTGTAAATATTCCTCTTATAAATGCTCTCAGACTCCAAGATTTTAAAAAAAGTGAAAAAATAAATAAGCAAATTAACAATAAAAATGCCTTATATAGTTTATAATATATGTATATTCACAAACACGGTGCAAGGCAATTTAATTTTTTGCTGTCACATAGTTACAATTATACCATGTAGGCATCATTACTTATTTTATCAATTAGGAGAGCAATAATCATTCTTTATTCTCTTAAACACATTAGGAGTACCAACAAGGTACCAAATACCCGTTTGGATTCTGGAAATTCAGTGTCGAATAAGACAGACATGGTCTCTGACCTCCTGGGCAGTTCTGGTCCTTTAGCGATTAAGGACAGCAAAAGTTCCTTTTTTAGAATGATACATGAAACAGTCAATAGCTGCTTTCCCAGCTCAGTAAAACAGTAAACATTCAAATGTGAAATGAAAACAGCTGGAGCAGCTGGATACAATTTAACTTTACATGAAAAAAAAAATCCTCAGACTTATTCTCTGCACACACATGAGTAACTCCTGTTTAGTAGACTGAGTGTGTAAGGATAGCGTAGGACGAGACCCCGTCTTCCTCAGGTTTCCACCTCCTTCAGAGAAGTGCCAACTTTTCCTCAGCCCAAAAAGAGGAGGACCCAGGAGGAGTGCTTTTAACAAGGCTCCATCATTTATGGTTGGATTAAATGATCGTTTGCTGGATATAAGCTGTCTGTGCGATACGTGTTCTATTTATAGAGAGTCTAGGAATATGTTGCTTAAAACTCGTGAGAAAATGATTGCACAGTCCCTATTAAGATCATTAGCATACTTGCTCCTTTTATTTTAGTTTAGATATACAACCATAAATCTCTCCAAACTAGCAAAGCATACTTGAGTGAAAGGTGACGTAGGGGATGGTCTTCAAAAAATGCAGCAACAGTGGAGGGAGAACAGGGAAAATGTGGTGAGTAACTTCATCCTCCAGTGCCTCCTTGGCACACAGAGACATTATCCTTTAGAAATAAGATGCTGTCCCCCCCGAGACAACCAGAGTCAGGGGAGGAGAGTCGTCCCCAAATGAGGGAATGAATGGAAGGCATGGAGGGCAAATTGGTGTATGTTCCGTTCAAGCCTGAGTAAACCGCAGGAAGGAGACATCAGTGAGGCCACTGGCTGGGGGATGCCAGATGGCAAAGATGGAGAAACAGCAAAGTCACAAATAGGACATCAAGAACATGTCGAATAGCTCAACTGGTCTCATCACCGATCATTTGTTAAGTGGATTTCTGTCTTTGCTTCCGTGATTTTTGAAAACAATCCTTTTTTTTTTTTTTTAAGATTTTACTTATTTATTTGTCAGAGAGAGAGAGCACAAGCAGGGGGAGTGGCAGGCAGAGGGAGAAGCAGGCTCCCCACTGAGCAAGGAGCCTGATGCAGCTGGATCCCCGGACCCTGGGATCATGACCTGAGCCAAAGGCAGGGGCTTAACCGACTGAGCCACCCAGGCGTCCCTTTGAAAACAATTCTTATACATACGCATGCAGGTATGCACGAGTTTCACAAGCAATAAGCCTTTGGGAAAACAAAGTATAGTTTGCAAATGCAAGTTCCTCTGCTGAATGAGAGAGATCATTTTCTAAGTATTTTTTGAGAACCTTTAATTATACATAGGAAAGGAAACAGCCTCTATTATATCACTGCATTTCTTTTGGCTACCAGAATAGTGGCTATGATTTGAAGCAACTGTATGTCACTAACTTTATGCTCTAAAGAATTCCAATCTGCCTCATAGTTTGCAAGACCACACACTTTCAAATGTCTAGCACACACAATAGAAATAATTAGTGAGTGCTGTACCGCATGCGTTGCAACAGGGGAGGAGACGCATAAGTATATTAACATGAGATGAACTAGTGAGAGCAAACTTACTGTTGAAAATTCTAACATACCACAGAAATGGTTCAGTTGTCTGCCTATCACATATATATTAGACACCAAAATTTGTTATTTATCAAGACCATCTGGGCTTTTGTATATTTGAGGATTAAATCATCAAGATGCCAATGCAACTCTTACGGCAATAACCCATGAAGTGGTTTATGGGGAAATTAAGTCAAGAGAAATAACAAAACAGATCTTATATTTAATCATACTTCAAAAAGCTAATCTGACAAAATGGTAAATTTTCATGAATCTCATTCCTATATATTCCCCACCAAATTTTAGCTCTTTGGCCAAATAACTTCTAAGAACCAATAACAAGCTGCTTGTTTTTGATAAGTATAAGCAATCTGAAAGTAGGCCTGATGTAACACAGTGCCAAGTGTCAATAGCATCTTTGAAAATAATTTTTATAAACAGGAAAGGTGATACAGATTGTCTTTGAAATCGCTTTCCAACTCTATTACTTGGTGATTTTAAGGAGCTAATAATGATCGTAGGCCCATAAATACGTAACTACAAGTGAAATTCTTTGCATAAAGGAAAAGATCACTGAAGCTTTAGAATTACTAAGGGATTTAGGACCATCGTAAACCACAAGTTCCTAGTCTTCTAGTTATCATGTAAATTCCAGTAGTAGCAGCTGTTGGCCAATACAAAATCTTTTTAAATAAATACTTCTGAGTATCACCATCCATACTGTGGTTGCTAGAGCAGTTGATAGCAAATAAGGTTATGTTGCCTGGATTAAAAGAGGCCTTCAAAAAACTCTGAATTGATTAGCTATTCCTAAAATTCATCTTCTTGGTGTTCTGCACAATTCTCCACTGCTGCTTTCCCAGCAGCTACCTTCTCTTTCTTCTTTCATGTTCTTCATTCACCAAATATTTATAGAGCACCTAGTAGGCCCTGGGACCAGAGCAGCAAATAAGACAGGCGAAGAGTTCATAGTACACGTTTAATTACCCTTGGGCCTTCATTCATCACCTGCTGCTCCCACCATTCTTCATTCATCAAGGTCGCAAAAGTGATTTTCTCCTCTCTTTAATCCTAGATTAAGTTGACTCAACATAAAATCCCATTTCTTAAAGCGAAGCCTGTAAAATAATTTCAATGTCACGGCAAGTGTGACCTTTCAGTCTGTTAGCTTCTTCCTTAGCCCACCCATCCCAGGCCAAGGTCACTTTTCATGCTTTTTTAACTCCCTTTCAAATTCACCCCATGTTCTTTGTTGACAAATTGAATAGATTTATGCGTTAATATTTGTATATATAGTAGACCATATTTAATTGTTAATCTAAAGTGAATTTCTCCATGTCTTGATGAAGAGTTAAGTATTAGTAAATTGAATGTTTTGGGGCACTAATTCCCAAATTTTTGCTTTTTATGTGGATGTTTTAATATTGTATGAAATACAGTTCCTACATTTCTGGATTTAAAAACTAATAAAAACTCCAAAAACTTAGATTACAGAAAGTTGCCACCAAAAGGATGTTAAAAACAAACTATTATTGGGATGCCTGCGTGGATCAGCTGTTAAGCGTCTGCCTTTGGCTCAGGTCATGATCCCAGGGCCCTGGGATCGAGCCCCACGTTGGGCTCCCTGCTCAGCAGGAAGCCTACTTCTCCCTCTGCCTGCCGTTCCCCCTGCTCGTGCTCAGTCTCTCTCTCTCACAAATAAATAAAATCTTTAAATGAAAAAAAAACCTATTATCTATCACCACTGTTATGTAATAAAAGAATAAACATTTTTAACAATTAAAAGTAGGACATGACATAATCTTAGTGTAAAGGATAGTCCCATTTAAAACTGAACCAGTTAAGGGCGCCTGGGTGGCTCAGTCGTTAAGCGTCTGCCTTTGGCTCAGGTCATGATCCCAGGGTGCTGGGATCGAGTCCCACATCGGGCTCCCTGCTCGGCGGGAAGCCTGCTTCTCCCTCTCCCACTCCCCCTGCTTGTGTTCCTGCTCTCGCTGTCTCTCTCTCTGTCAAATAAATAAATAAAAATCTTAAAAAAAATAAACTGAACCAATTAAATGATGAAAAATGCACTGTGTTGCCTTAATATTTCTATTTTACCACAGATGTGTGAAAGATTAATCATGAATCACTACTAGGGAACCACTCACATAGATAATGCCAAGTTTAGACATACCAATTATTTCAGGAATTGCATCTGAAAGATACTTGTGAAAATTTTGCTGCCTTTATCTAAAATTTTAGATTAACTACATTATTAGGCTTCGCTGGCCAAAATAGCCCCAAATTCTTAAGACACGTCAAAAAATCCTACCTGTGCTTCTAGGTGAGATTTTACTAAAGCTATTTTAGAAATAAGGGAATCTATCCTAGTCTTAAAAAGTAACTTCCAAGAGCTTCCAGCACTTGTCAGGATAAAGCATTTGGGGATTTCTCAGCTGTATTGAAGAACTTTGAAGATCTGTTGCAGTTGTATCTCAGGCCTCAAGTTGGGTCCGTAGTGGAGTAAAAGATCTGTTACCTGTTCAACTGTTTGATTTGCATAGCATTCTCAAAAATGAATTCCAGATGTAGAAATCACAAGTTTCCGTAAACATTTTCATGCAGGCAGACAATATAACTTTTCTGTTAATAATGAAAAAAAAAACCTTTGACAGACTACTCCATAGCTGTGTTCTGGCTCCTCCCGTGTGTGAATGGGAGGCAGGCACTGCAAGGGAATTCTCATTCCAACCATATGTGAAAATAGAGCCGTGATGCCTCCACGTTTGAAATGATGCCATTCCCAGAAATCTCTATGCAATACAGTAAAGATAAAAATGGATATCCCCCCATTAGAACTATTTCTGATTTTTCTTCTAAACATAAAGTTTTATCTCCTACTTTTCCAAAAATAACATTTAACTTAAAATAAAAATGAAGTAATTTGATTTCATCGTTGGAATAAATTTAAGAGATATTGGTCTTAATTTTGTTAGTTATTAAAGTTAAGAGTCTTTAGGATAATAATTTTTTCTTAGAAAAATAAGGAATAATTTAATCACGGAGGTGTTATATCAAAAATGAATGCTTACAATTATGCCACTTATAAATATGCATTTTTTTCATCAATGCAAGCTTTTTAAAAAGTGGCAGAAAGGGCGCCTGGGTGGCTCAGTTGGTTAGGCGACTGCCTTCGGCTCAGGTCATGATCCTGGAGTCTCGGGATCGAGTCCCGCATCGGGCTCCCTGCTCAGTGGGGAGTCTGCTTCTCCTTCTGACCCTCCCCCCTCTCATGTGCTCTCTCTCTCTCATTCTCTCTCTCAAATAAATAAATAAAATCTTTAATAAAAAAAAGTGGCAGATGGATTATTTTGTATCAACATATATATATATGCCCATAAAGACATGTGATAGCGTAAAATGCTTCATCAAACTGAATTGCATCTTTGCTCTGTTTTCCAATTATTTGTCAGAAATTTGACACTATGTAAATGTATTCTGAACTTCTGTTGTTTATAGTAGGGGGAAAAAAAACCCAAAACATAGTAGGGGAGGAGCGCCTGACTGGCTCATTCCATAGAGTGTGTGACTCTTGAGTTCGGGGTTGTAGTTTCAATCCCCACGTTGGGTGTAGAGATTACTTAAAAATAAAATCTTTGAACAAACAAAAAACATAGTAGGGAAAAATTTATGGCAATTATAGTATACGACAAAAAGTTTATAATAATTTGTATTATGTATGACAATTCATGAGAGTTTACCTGAGAAAACAGGAGGCTTACTCTTATTCTAGATACATTCTTATTCTTGTTATATATTACATTATATTATATTACAGTGTATTGTATTACATTATAGTACAGTAAATATATATTTTGATTTACTGGATTCTAAGTTCTTATGGGATATTTCCTGACCAAATAATTGGTCAGACCTAGGAAAAGTATGCACATTCAGGAATTAGTGGATCAATTATAAAATCTCAAACTCTGGGACTTGTCCCCGAACTCAGCAATCCAGCTTCTATCTGCATGTATACAAAGTTTTAAATAAAATTTTCCATTTCCAGTCAGTTTATTTGGCATAATATAGACCCTGCTATATTGTTTGTGAAAGAAAATGGGCATAATTCAGAACCACCAGGATGCACGCAGACATCTGTCCATTCACACGAAGTACTTCTTCCTTCACACACGTTTTTATTCAGATCTAGGTAGTGGGACATGAGTGCGATCTCATGTTTACGAAAGTGAAAAGAACTAGGAAGGAAAGAAGGGTAGGAAAGAAGATTAATGTCTCCAGGTGGAAAGACAGTAGAACTAGAAGTGAATTGTATCTTTTGTGTGCACCATTACCAGAAAATCTACCTAATAGCAATACCATGTCATTACCCATTTGTTTCATTCATCCAATCAATATGCATTAGGTGACTGCTGAAAATAAGATACCATTAGGTACATAATTTCAATTTCACTTCAGCAGAAAACAGAAGGATTCCTTTTCTTCCCATTTTCTATCTAGTAGCCAGAGAGGAGAAATTTAGTACTTGCCAGGTGGTATAGAGAAATTTTTTTAATCCTTGAAAAACTGGGTAATATATTCAGATTTTTTCAAAATAAAATATATAAAGATAGATTTGCGGTGAAAAGTCTCCATCCCTATTCCTGTCTCTGATATGCCTCATTACCATTAACTCCTTCAACATTCAACCACTATTATTAGTTCCATACTAATGTTAGTTATTTCTAAACTTTTATAAATAAAACCCATACCAAAAAAAAAAAAACCACACAAAACAAAAACTTTGTTTAAATGTAATTTCACATAAATGCATGTGCAAGTCCATCTATAGGAAAAACTCCCCAGAAGAGGAATTGCTGGGGCAAAAGGTCATTTGCAATCTCGAGAGATACTTCTAAATTGTCCTCCACAGGGGATATAACAATTTATACTCTTATAAGCAGTGTACAATAATATCCTTTGCCCTATAGTCTTGCCAATATATTATCAAATTTAAAGATTTTGTTTATTTGATAAGTGGGAAATGGTATTTCATTGTAGCTGTAATTTGCACTTCTAAAGAGTAAAGTTGAGCATCTTTTCATGTTAAAGAGCCATTCATATTTCCTTTTCTGTGAAGTATCTTTTTATATGTCCCATCCACTATTCTCTTATATCCAGGAGTTCTTCATACATTAAGGAGGTTATTCCTTTGTTTGACATATGTCACAAATATTTGTCTCTTGACTTCATGAAATGATTTTTGTCATGCAGAGGTGCTTTTTTTTTTAAGGGGGGGCAATGTTTTTTATTGTATAATTTCTGAAATCATTGCTAGCAATACTTTCTCCACTGTAACACTCAAAGGTTAAAAATAAGTTCTGACGTGGAGATCTCTAAAACTGCCAATACAGTGGGACTAGGGAATATAACCCAAATCTCTCTCTCTATCATTCCTCCCTCCCGTCTTCCTCAGGCAACTTCTGGGGCCTCCTCCCAAGTACTGTTCTGCATCCCTGGGAGGAGAAGTCAAACTATGCTAATTCAGGAACCCTTCTTCAGATGTAAGGAATCTGAGAAAGGGTGTGTGAAATCGAGAATTCTCACAACACCTGCCACCCTTGCACATATCAAGACAACCACACAAAACCCTTCTAGCATTGTCATTCACCATTGGTGCATGGAAGAGCGCCAGTTTCATTTAAGAATGTCCTTGATGAATCAGTAGAAATTATTAGTTTTATTAAATCTCAACCCTCGAGTACAAGTCTTTTTAATATTCCATGTTAGCAAAAAGTGCATGAAGCACTTTTCCTGCCTACTGAATAGAGGACCACGGGTATGTCATCATACTTTGAGTCGCCATTGAGTTGCAGGCTGAACCATCAGCACCTTGTTTCACAAACACCATTTTTATTTGAAAGAACAATTGGCAAACAAACCATGGTTTATTCGGACATGAATATTTGGTATTTTCTCAAAAATAAGCAAAGGGAGGGGCGCCTGGGTGGCTCAGTCGTTAAGCGTCTGCCTTCGGCTCAGGTCATGATCCCAGGGTCCTGGGATCGAGCCCCGCATCGGGCTCCCTGCTCAGCGGGAAGCCTGCTTCTCCCCCTCCCGCTCCCCCTGCTTGTGTTCCCTCTCTCGCTGTGTCTCTCTCTGTTAAATAAATAAATAAATAAATCTTAAAAAAAATTTTCTTAAATAAGCAAAGGGAATCTGTAACCTCAAGGGCAAAAAAAAAAAAATGACAGTATCTTTGCCAATGATAAGATTTGTGTTTCAAGTGAAAATTAAAATTTTGGAAATCTTGTATCCACCACTGTGAGCTTCACAGCTTCCAAACGCTTAAGGACTTTTCTGATGACATCAGTGTTATAATTAATGAGTGTAATTTTTTTAATATTGCATAATGATATGCATCACTCAATGAACCAATATTTTCCAAGTGACCAGAACATGAAATTACAAAATCATACATGGGTAAAAGTTTCATCAAAGTACAAGACATGCCAATGGATTTTAATACAACAAACTACAAAAAGTTCATTGATAATAGTTTCAGATTTCACATTGAAAATAGCCTTTAAGAAACTACCACTTGTCGAGCTTTGGTGCAGTATCAAAGAAAAATATCCACGATTATCTGAAAAGGCTGTTATAATACTCCTCACTTTTCCAACTACATGTCTGTGTGAAGCTGGATTTTCTAGATATACTTCAATCAAAACAACATTTCACAAGAGATGAATGCAGAAGCAAATATGAGAATCCAGCTGTCTTCTATTAAGTCAGACATTAAAGAGATTTTTACACATGTAGAATGATGCCACTCTTCTCACTAAATGTTTGTGTTACAAAATATAATTATTTTTCATCTTTAAATATTATGTTAACATTTTATGGTTTTATGATTATTTTTAAATTATTAAATACCTGAAGTTTTTATTTCTAATATGGTAAGGAAAAAAAGTTCTTTGGAATCCTTAATAATTTTAAGAGTATAAAGGATTCCCGAAACCAAAATGTTTGAAAGCCAGTGAAATAGAGTTTGTCTCTCAGATCACTGAAACTTCAGATCAGTTATGAGGCCATGTAAACACCTGGATGTTAGGTAGACACATCACTATAATTTTACCTCCCTGGCTGTGATACCGTGAGTCTCTCTTAGGAAAGAATAGAAGTAGAGGAGACATAGTACAGAAGTGCATAGTACAAGAAAAAATGTTGCATTTTTTATTACAAGATGATACATGGCAAACATAGCCATTGTAGCAAAAGGTGGAAAGCCACCTAAACGTTGGTTTGTTGTTATTGTTGTTATTAGTTTTTGAACCTTAGGTGCACAGACAGCAGGTTGACTTAATTGTGGTCTCAGTTTCTCAGAATGTTGTTATCATTGGTCCATGCAAGATCCCCTTTCTTTGCTTTATTTCACTCTTTCTTTTTCATTCTCAGTTCCCTCCTCTGAACACTCACTTATTTTAAAGAGATTGATATGTATCTTTAAATGTGTGAAGCATTATAAAACAGGTATGGTGGTTTTGTGTAGAATTTATACGTTGTATTTAAATAAATAGTCTTTGTGCTATAATTCTCATTCCTATTTTTTCTTTCATGATTATGTTTTTTAAATTTCTCCATGACCAGTTAGTTCATTGGCTTCTTACTGCTGCATAGCATTTCATAGTATGCATCCACTCTGTTTTTATTTATTGATTAAATTTACTTATCGGACACCTCAGATGCATCTCTCTACCTCCATTAAGGATAGATACTATCACATCCAGAAACATGTCCCCACTCAAAGTTTTGCTAGTTCTCTGGAAAAATACCTTCCTGAGTGCGATTGTTATGCATATGATTGTTTTCCTGAATGACTGTACAATTTATGCCCCAACCTGCAGTGCAAAAAATCTCCACTATCCCACATCCTCTCCGATATTCAGTACTATCCATCTTCCAACTGCTGCCATTCAAATACTTGTAAAGTGATATTTCCTGGTGGCTTTACTTTGAAGTTTACCTCTTTATAATGAACTTTAGCAACTCTTTATATATGTTTTTATTCATTTAGACCTCTTCTGTGCACTACCTGTTTACCCTCTTATGAATTTTATGAATTATTCTCTTTGGTTTCCTACCTTTTTCTTGTTGACTTAAGGAGTTCTTGCATATTTGGGATATTATCCCTGGCTGGTTTTAAATACTGCAAATATCCTTTCCCAGACTGTTTGTTAACTTCATCTGCAGTACATTACATTAAAGAAAGTCCTTAATTTGGGGATAGCTTTTTTTTTTTTTGACTTACCATTGGTGCTTTTGAGATTTTGTTTAAAAAGCCTCTCCCTACCCCTTGGTCACAAGGACTTTATTTCACATTTTCTTCTATTTATAAATTTATCTCTTTCATTTAGGTCTTTAAGCTGTCTGGGGCCAACCTCTGTGTAAGTTGGAGGGCTATATTTTTCTCCATATAATGAGACAGTAATCCTAATACCTACTAAACAATTTGTCCTTTTTAAATTGTCTTGTGATACAAACCTTTATCATATAATAAGTCCTTACATATACTTAGATCTATTTCTGAGCTCTCAATTCTGCTTCATTGGTCTCTTTATATATTGCTGGGGCAACAGCATCATCATCATCCTTTACAGTATGTCTTAATATCTGATGACTGAGAGTGACCGCTATATAGTTGGATCATCTTTCTATGCACTTTTTTAGAAATGTGGGGGCCTTTAGCCATTATATAAATTTTAAATTTTGTTATGTTCCTCAAAAATCAGTAAGAATTTTGATTAGAAACTTATTTACTTTGCATGTATAGTTGGAGAGGACTGATAACTTTACTAGGTTAAATCATACCAACCATGAAAACAGTATCTCTCTCCTTTGGCTCAAATCTTATTTATGCCCTTTTCTATTTTTCTATTAAAGGAAAACAAAAACATAAACCTTTATACTTCTTAAAATATTGTATTTTTATTATGAGAATAATTTGTCTAAAAGAAGTGCTTTTTTAAGTTGATTTGTCTATTTCCATTACCCTTGCTCAGTTTTTGTTAGCACTCATAGTTATGTTTATTCAGTTGGATTTTCTATGTAGATAATCATATCATCTGCTAATAATGATTTTTATCTCTTCCAATCCTAATATGCCTTATGCCTTTATTTTATCTTGCAAGATAGATAAGGACCTCCAATGGTTATGTTTAAGTTGTAAACCTCCTTTTCTTGTTTTTTTTGTTTCAACGGAATTGCTTCTAATTCATTCCAGGGAATCTATCATAAGTTTTTCATAAATAGTTCAGGAAGTTCTTTGATGTTTCCAATATTCTGTAAATTGTATCATAAATAAGTATTAATATTTTATTCTGCAACTTTTATCACAAATAAGATGCTTCTTGTGTCCATGAAATCATCATAGGGTATTTCTTCTTTGGTCTGGTGTTAAAGTGAAAGACACTGATACATTTTTTTGATGTTGAACTATCCTTTCATTCTTGGGATAAATACTACTTGATCGGTATGTAATATTTTTTAATAAACTGTTGTGTTTGGTTAGCTAATATATTATTTAAAATTATTGCACCCATATCCACAAGTGACATAGGTTTATGCTTTACTTATTATCTTCCTTATCCTTTATCTTGATTTTATATCAAGATTATACAAGCTTTATAAAATTAGCTGGGCAACCGGACAGCTTCTCTTCTGTTCTTTTTTTTGTTTGTTTCATTTTCTGGAGCAATTTATATAAAATAAATACTATTTATCCCTTGAAAGTTTTGTAAAATCTCACTAGAAAATCATCTAAGCTAGGGGCTTTTTTGGGAGGCACGTTATTAATTATTTTTCTTTAATCATTATTTATACACTGAATTACTTTATAAATAAATTTGATATTATGTGAATTCATAAACCAGGCAGAAAGTTACACACACACCTTTAAGAAACCAGAGAGGTAATACACAATTATGTTTTTAAATTCACACAATACAGGGCGCCTGGGTGGCTCAGTAGGTTAAGTGTCTGCCTTCGGCTCAGGTCATGATCCCAGGGTTCTGGGATCAAGTCCCACGTCAGGCTCCCTGCTCTGCAGGGAGTCTCCTTCTCCCTCTGCCCCTCCTCCCACATGTTCTCTCAATACCTCTCTCTCTCTCTCAAATAAAATAAATAAAATCTTTAAAAGAAAAAATTCACACAATACAATTTGTGCCAAATATCTTCCATTTGCTCATCCAGACCCTTGCCCACCCTGCTGTGCCTCAGGAGGCTGCCCTGTCTAGCCGTATTCTTTGGACATCTAGCTCCTGATGGGGTTAGGCCAATCTGCAGCGAGAAATCCAAGAGTGGGAGCGCCTGGCTGGCTCAGTCAGTGGAGCATGTGACTCTTGATCTCAGGGTCATGAGTTTAAGCCCCACGTTGGGTGTGGAGATTACCTTAAAAAAAAAAAATCAAGAGTGGAAGATGGTGTAGCTGGGATATTTATTCCCCTCGTCTCTTTGCTAGAGGTCCCCTTAGGCTTGTTGCTTCCTTGACCAAAGTCATATCTTCTCTCAAGGTTGTCCTCCTTTTATTATTCTTTCCCTCTGAATTCCAGAAATTGCTCCCTCTTATCTATGTGGCCTAGGGACATTAACAACCCCAGCTGTTGCTAGTCCTGGGATACTACACTAGTCTTTGTGCTTTCCCAACACCTTTTCCACATGTTTGGAAATAGTCTCTTTATTAAACACTTCTTGATTACCCTAATTTGAAAGTGCCATCTGTTTCCTCCTGGGATCCTGACTGATATACCTTTACATACTTATATAGAGAAAATCTACCCGCCCCCACTCCTCTGGATTAACGATTACTAATAGTTTAGTGTATCTCCTTCTAAACACAGAACACACAAGTGAGATATATAACACCAAAAACATGCAGATAAAATGAAAATAATATTTTTTAAATGAGAACTTTTTTTGAAAAAGTGAACATTTCTGGTTACTAGTGACCTCACCTCATTTTTCAAACTCCACCTTTCTCAGTCCCTATAACCTTTCCCTTAATCTTTTTGATGCCTCTACCTCTATCTCCCCTTATGGGCTCATCTTGTTAAATTTAAGTAAGCAGGTTCTGTGCATAGCTCTCCTCTCTCACCACCCTCTCTCTCTCTCTTTTTGAGGCCTTATTCCCTTGTGAAGTTGCAATTATCAGTACAGTGCAAATGATACCAAAATCTCTGTCTCTAGCTCTGACCTCTCTCCCAAGTTCCTCCATTTCATGACTCACCGATGGCTGTCCCCAACCTGAACATACTAAGAGCAATTCAAATACAAAAAGTTAAAAACCAAATGCATGTCTTTCCCACTAACCCTGTTCCTCCATCTGATTTTCCTCTTTCTATCTAATACCACCAATCTCCTTATCTTCCCTGCTTAAAATTTTGGTGCCATACTCGATTCCCTTTGATTGCTTTCCATCTCACTCCTACTTAGGACAAATTTTAGCAGTTCCTATAGCTACAGTATTCATCTAGTATGCACTGCTTCTTTTAGTTACCAACAGCCAAAATCTAATAAGTGATACTCCTATCCTGGTGTCTCATTTCATCCTCCCAACTCAGCTCGCCCACATACCTCATCACCCAACAGATTGGTAGTCTAATCTTTGGGAAAAAAACACATCATTTCTATTTTCTGAATTTGAAGGTAACTGCCCAGGGGCGCCTGGGTGGCTCAGTTGGTTAAGCAACAGACCCTTGATCTTGGCTCAGGTCTTGATCTCAGGGTTGTGGATTCAAGCCCCACATTGGGTTCCATGCTGGGTGTGGAGCCTGCTTAAAAAAATAAAATAAAATAAAATAAAAAATAACTGCGCAGATTCCCTGAATTTAAGTCTAAACTTCATGGTTTGTATCCAAATGCCTCTACTATATGACCTTACCCTACTCAAGCCTTCATTCCAATACTTCTGTCATGCTCCAGTTATGGAGCCCGAGCATGTGTTATTTTCTCTGCTTATAAAGTCTTCCTCACATCTCTGCTACTTTAAATTCTTCAAGGTCCAGTTCAAACCCTACTTCCCTAATGTGCCTCCCTTGAGACATTAATCATAGTCAGCTTTACATTATATTTTATGTGTGCTGTCATCTTGTTCACCAGATTAAAAGTTCCCTGGGAGGCAGGGACTTTTTCTTACTCATTTTTGTTTCCCTCACAGCATCTATGCAACCCCTTTCACAAAACTGGTTGTCAATAAATACACATTGAATAAATTAATCAGTGAAAAGCAAATCAGAAAGAAAGAACCAAGTTTTCTTTCCCTTAGTGAAGATTTAGAAACCATTTGCTTTTTGGGTTTGTTTTTATAGGTTTTTTTTTTCTTTTTAAATGCATGCACACCTATATTCTGTAACAGTTTTTTTTAAATTTTAGGCTTATAAAAATGATTATAAATCCTGCAAACTACATACAGGAGATGTAGTCCAGTACAAGGTATGATGGATCACAGCATGACCCATAACTGTGCTATGATCTCTAATCAAAAGTGTTACTTTGGCACTTTCATTAGAGAAAGAGTAAAATACAAACTCTCATTCTATTGGGTCTTTACTGAGGTACTCCTTGTGGTTACTTCCTTTTTTTTTTTTTTTTAAGAGTTTATTTATTTATTTGACAGAGAGAGACACAGCGAGAGAGGGAACACAAGCAGGGGGAATGGGAGAGGGAGAAGCAGGCTTCCCGCTGAGCGGGGAGCCCAATGCGGGGCTTGATCCCAGGACCCTGGGATCATGACCTGAGCCGAAGGCAGACACTTAACGACTGAGCCACTCAGGTGCTCCCAGTTTTACATTTAATTCCCTCTTTTGTTTACTTTGTTGTTCTTTTTAATTTTTTTTAAGATTATTTATTTATTTATTTATTTGAGAGAGAAAGAGAGAGCATGAGAGGGGGGAGGGTCAGAGGGAGAAGCAGATTCCCCACCCAGCAGGGAGCCCGATGTGGGACTCGATCTGGGACTCGATCTGGGACTCCAGGATCATTCCCTGACCCGAAGGCAGACGTTTAACAACTGAGCCACCCAGGTGCCCCTGGTTACTTCCTTTTTAGCAACACTAATGTCTAAATCTGTTTGAGTGGAATTATCTTAATTGTATTTTTGTAGAAAATCATGCAAACAAAAAATAAATATGGTGCATCTGGCTGTTAGAAGTCAAATGTATTGAGTGACCAGCTTATCTTCAAGGCTAAACTATGAAGTATTGTAGTGTATAAAATAAAAACAACTTGTGGTTTCAAAAGGGGAGTGATGCAGGTGGCTGATTAGATCTGTTTACTACTTCGGTGTGAACGTTTTCCTTCCTTCATTTCTTCCTTCCATCCTTCCTTCTAAATGTAACCGATGTGCCCCATTATGGTAGGCACTGGGGCTATCGAGTAGGGTAACAACATGAACCTTTCTTTAAAGGAGAGACAGAATTACAAACAAATCATGGGAAGATAATTTAAATGTAAAGTTTGTGCCAGGCATAGCAGTAGCATAAAAATGATTGTTACAAATAGTTTTATCCTTGAGAGCCTTTGCTAATCTAGTTTTCTGTACCTTACTATAAAATATCACCCACCGGACAAAACCAGGAAAAAAAGAACATATTATAAGACTTCAGTATTTGAATAATTTATAATGGCTGCATTGCTTAAAAACCTCAATTCATTTTGGCAACATGACGAGATCACTGGTCTCAAAGTTGAAGAAAAAGCAGACAGCATTGAAGGGCCTGAAAAGAGCATACAATTGTTAAGTATTTAAAAGTGGGCACTCGTCGTTATTATTTTACATAGTCAGGAGGGAAATGCATGTTTACTTCAGTTTTGAACAGCATAGTTACCTACCTTAGATTTCTCATTTCTGCACCAAAAAGTCATTTTAATTTCAAGCAAAGCCACAAAGCATTATTTCTCAAAATACATATGTAGTTGATTGTTTATTTACTTGGCTTTCTCCTCACTAGACCATGAGCCTCTTCGACGACAAGGACTATTTCCTATTCATCTTTACATCTACTGCCTAAGCACAATTCCTGGCACAGAGCAGACAGTATTTGTTAGATGAAAAATGTAACTACAGTCCGTTAAAACTTTACCAGCTCTCAATATTCAAGCTTTCTAATGCTCACCATTTGCATCTTTTCTTAACCTTGTTCGACTAATAAAAACGAGGTGGGTGGGGAGAGGATTTTCAAACAGCCTAGTGTATAGTATATCCATGTTTCAACATAGCAAAGCCTCAAGACTCTAGGGAAGTTTAATTATCAAAAAAAAGAAAGAAAGAAAGAAAGAAACCTTTATTTATATTTCAACTCAGAATTGCACACTTCCTGAAAATGTTCCTCTTGTTGGAGGTCTGTGGACTGCCGTGAGCAAATAGAAACTGCAGACATGGCCCTAAACTCCACTTAAAATGACTGTATTTATTATTTTTATTTTTATCCTCATTCTTGCCATTGTTGCTGTGAATGGCTTGGAACATGCAAAATATGCTAAGCAAGAAACACAGCCCATACCTGAAGAGTTAGCAGTTGAAAGGCACAAAGAGGTACAATGGATTTAAAAGCCTCTTGAAGAACAGCCTTTTGCTGCAGAGATGCCAGGCCAGACAGTATGTGGCAGGAAAAGAGTTGGGGAAACTGCTTTAAAAACCTATTAACTAGGAATGTGAAAAAGCAGGGAACAATTGGGAAAGGAAGGAGGTGCTCACTGCTTAAAAGGCTTTTAAACGTGACCATATTTTTGTTGGCTTTTTGCCTGCAACCTAAAATGAGGATGGTGTACTGAACGGCTAGCTGGCTGTTGAAGGTGGAATGAATGGGAGCCAGGCTAGGAAGTCAAGGCTGAATTTTGAGATGTCACTCTGGCCTGCTGCATGCAGCTGTTGAGACAACTCTCAGCAATGATTAGTGAAGTCAACACAAAATTCAGTCAGCCTGCTCAATCACCCTTTCATTCTGGTGTTTTTCTTGATCCCATAAATATTTGCCTATGTGGTCTTTGCTGCAGCTATTAAGGAGTTAATAAATTAGCCAGCCAACAGGCAGGAATCAAGAAAAGCCACAGAACTTAGAATTGAACAGCTGACAGCAGATTCTGCAGGTGCAAGATGAGAATCAGCTCTGCATTTTCTCTGTAGCACAATTTTCTCTGTCTGGGCTGTGGCCTGATTTTCTGGTCCCTTCAGGACAAGCTGAGTTATAAGAGAAAATTCCAGAGGGTCTTGCTCTATGATCCTCTGAACTCTAACCTTCTTTAAAAGGGAAGCAATCTCCTTCTGTGTTTAGACCGATAATATTACATATTGGCGGTGGCCTTGTAAGATTTTAGTTTCATGTTAGGAAAGAAAAATACTCTAGATGCCATCCTACTTGAATAAGAAATGGCGGATTACACTGCACAGCACAATGAATCAGCCTCCTACAATTGGGTGTCAAGGGGCGAGCCCGCATACGTGTGTGTGTGTCTCTGTGTGTGTGTGTGAGTGTGTGTCTCAGGCAAGTGGATCACTACTTGCCTTGAATATGTAAGTACCACAGCAGATAGTAAGGTCCTAACAGAGTAGGGGAAAGAAGAGAAATGAAGTGCAGTAAAGTGTATATTTCCAATAAACTAGTTTATCACATTATTCTATCACTCCATTTGCTGATAATGGACATTCAAGACTAAACTCCACATTGTGGCAGTTCTCCCAAATCCTTTTGACTCATAGGGATAAAAATACTAATTATGTGATACTTGAAAGTGTTCACTATGATCTTGTGATGAACAAAATAGTCCAGTGTTTCTTCTCTAAAGGGCTTTGGGTTCCTGCAAGTGGGATAGTGACTGAGTTGATTGTTAACAGGAAAATTAATTAGATTTTTCTTTACATTGGTGACTGTGACCTACACATCCAAGCCCTTTTGACCAAACTCTTTTATGATATATATATTTGGAATAAGGATAGAAAAACTCAGATCCGAGACATTTTTTCTAGATAGACTCTGAGAAAGACAGATAAATGCCTTCAGTTATTGACAGTCAAAATGGAAGTTAGTGCCTACTATTAAATCTCATTTTGGATCTTTTTTTTCTCTAAGACCTGCTTTACATCCCTAAAATCCTATGCTTCCAATTTCTTTTTCTAAAATAGAAGATCCTATGATTTAGAACATAAAAGATTAGCTACCTTCAGAAACACTGGCCTTAAGAGAGCACTGCAAAAGTTTCCCCAATCCAGAAATATCTTTTCAGACTTTGGGGGCGGGGGGTCTATAATTCTACCATTAGAGATTTGAATATTTAGAGTAAGTCTTTGTCCCTTAATGACAAATTCACTTTCAAAACACAGTAACATTGGGTTGCCTGGGTGGCTCAGTCATTGGGCGTCTGCCTTCGGCTCAGGTCATGATCCCAGGGTCCTGGGATCGAGCCCCACATCGGGCTCCCCGCTCCAAGGGAAGCCTGCTTCTTCCTCTCCCACTCCCCCTGCTTGTGTTCCCTCTCTCACTGTGTCTCTCTCTGTCAAATAAATAAATAAAATCTTTTTAAAAAAATGTTTAAAGAAAAACAAAAACACGGTAACATTAAATAAACATAAAGATCCAAAAATATGTGTACAACAAATATAATGTTTAAGTATTTATGAGCCAAAGATTAGAAAGGAATATAGAAAATTTAAGTTATTTATTATGGTGTTAGAGTAGTAGTATTATAAATTACATTTTTCTTTTAAATTTCCCTTTCACGTGCTTGTAACAAACATCAATAAGGAAAACGAAATATCAGTTTTAAGGACTAATACAGCTTGACCACTGTATCTCTCTAGCTAGGAACTTAAAAAGTAAATACATACAATTTTAAAATAAAAAATATAAATACTCTCAGTGAGCACACACTAGATTTAGGAAGAAAAACATAACACTCAGCAAATATTCATTTACAAGTTAATGTATATTTATCATGAGGAAGGCACTTTGTTGGGCGATACAGGGGATACAAAATGACCAAGATGTGTGCCCCACCTCCCTTCAAAGAGCTTTTGGCATAGAGCTGGTAACTTTTATGAAAGAACACATTATTATTATCAGTCATTAGTACATTACGGTGAATCCATTTATTAGCCATTTGTTTCAGATTTTGAAAAGCAAAAAATGGAGCAATCCTGGGACACTACCTAGGGAACATCAGCCTGGATTAAGATACTTAATGAAGGAAGATGAGGGCAGTGGGCAAAGCGGGGAGAGGCCCGAGCACAATAGAGGGACGAAGATGAGAGCATGCTAACTGCAAACTGTGTCTCTTCCAGGGGGTTGATCAGAGCTAGCTCGGCCTTCTAGGAAATGATTTTCAACATAGGAAATGGACCCTAACAAAGTATTATTCCTATCAATCAAGGTGTGCAGGTAATCAAAGAGGGATATTTATACACAAATCTGCCTTTATATTCACAATATAAACTTTGAAATAGTATGTCTCTCCTTATAAATCACCACTGTAGTGAAGACTGTTAGTCTCATCACTTTTGAAGCTGATATTGCAGATATCCTTGTGCTATTATTCTGTTCCAAACATTTAAATCCAGATGGAAAAACTAATGCCCCTAAGGAGTCAAATTCATCATTAAAAATATTTTTCAAGGTGTTTGGGAAGTGGATTACTTTCTCTTTTTTTCCCCCCTTTTCTAGATGTCAAAATACATTGCTTTCCCCTCACTGGTAAGGAAATATGGCATTGAGAAATCTCAAATGAACCCACTTTAACAGACTTCAGAACCATAGTACTGAGCTATTATTTTTAAATGTTTCTCTTTCCAAGACCCATTTCTTAACAGCTGATCACTCTCATTAGGAAGTACTAACACTCACAGGCCCTAAATTGTTATTTGGTCCCTAATACTCCATTTGGTAATCAATATCCTCTGTTGCTCCTCCCTGTAGTCCCCACAGCCTTATTCTCTGTCACTGTCTATCACGTTTTTCTCTTTCTTTAGTCCCTTTCATTTTTAATCCTTCCTTTTGGGCCAACTTGTCTGCCTTTTATATCCATTTTATATCCATATTTACTTCCTCCTTCTCTTTCTCATCCAACTCTTTCTAAACCTTTAGATTATGAATACTGACATTTGTGACTCAATTTTTTTTTTTTTTTTTTTGCCATGGTGACCTCCCGGTAATAAAATCTCCCTTCTCCGCAAGATTGTCCTAAGAAAGTATAATTTTAAGCATCCACAACTATTGCCCAAATAGAGATTCACTTCATTTGATTCTTCATGTGCTAAATCAAATGTGTTCAAGAATATGATTTCCTGGGACACCTGGGTGGCTCAGTCAGTTAAGCATCTGCCTTTGGCTCAGGTTGTGGTCTCGGGGTCCTGGGTTCGAGTCCCACATCAGGCTCCTTGCTCGGGAGCCTGCTTCTCCCTCTGCCTGCCCACCTACCCCCTGCTTGTGCGCTCTCTCTCGCTCTCTCTCTCTCTGACAAGTAAAAAAAAATCTTTAAAAAAAAAAGAATATGATTTCCTACTCCTATTCTCATGCAGTATTTTTGTGTGCATCCCCTTTATTATACCTTTCTGTTGCAGTGTGGAACTTTAGCTTTCTGTGGTCTAGTCTAAACTGTATAAGGGACAGTGATAATGACCTTCTGACCCTACAGTTCTTCCTGGGTATGGGTAGAATTGATAGCAGTTTTTCAATTTCTCCCTTGTCTTTGCTTGAACATACTGGAATTACAACCTCTGACAAAGGTAACATCCCTTTTGTAGTGGAAACAAAAGGAGTGTGTAATGAATTGGTTAAGATTACATTGCATGTTTAGATGATGAAATCCAACTGGAGCTCAATTCCTTTATTTCCTCTAGCTGGGCCTGGTCTTTCAATAAGACATTATTGACTGGCATCTTCCTCAGAACAGGTGCTTTGGAATATAGTCTTGCTGCTTCGAGTTCTTTAAACTGAAAAACAACTATAGGATAGGTCAAGGGAATCAGATATGAGACAATAATGCCCAGTATCTTAGGATGAGCACTGTAGATGGTCCATAACCAGGTGGCACTAAAATAATGAAGGATCCTTGGGTTTATATGATGTGCTGACCCTTTTCAAATTAACTTTAGATGGCAGGATGTGAATTACAGTTTTATATGCCATTTCTCTGCAAATTTCTAGGACTGAGAAGAGCAAGGAGAGAAGAGGAAGACAAATTTTTATGATTCATTACTACAGACTTTGCGGTACTGACATTATAAAATGAATTTTTAATCTTTATGAATATGGAATCAGTTAATGCCACAATTGTGGGGTATTAATAAATTTTATATTTTTATCACAAAACATCATCTTTGGTTGCTCTGAATCGCAAATTATGGCCTCTTTCTACCTTTCCTCTTATTTTACTTGTACTTTTGCCTTTACTTAAAAAAAAAAAATCACTTAGAATTTTTGCTTAGTAAAATACCAATATTGGCTGCAGAAAATATTTAAAATGTGTGTTTTCAAAGAATTATCAGATTGTTTATTCATCTTTGAGAGAAAAATGATTCTATTCATCTCAATTGTTTTTGCCAAGGACTGTAACACTAATTTTACTCTTTCTAAAAATTAAAATAGCAAACAGTTTATATAAGGTGTTGATAATTACCTATATTATTGTACTGCTGTGACAGATGTTGGCAAAAAAGCCTAAAATGCCTACAGCTGTGCACTCCATGACATCTAGTTTATACTCAGACAGAAGGCTAACAGATGTTCTGAACTGTCACTTTGCCTAAATGTTTTTTTAAAGTCTAAGGACCTGCTTTATAATTCACCAGGGTCTGGTTTGGTTTCACAGAGGTCCTCAGAATTCCCATCTGTGACAATTACTGTTAAAGACATTGATAAATCAACCCTTGTGTTTTCCCTCTTCTTTAACAAACAGGCATCAGTTTATATATGGATTGTGCATTGTAAAAGCTGTTTTTTATATACATCCTAGTTGTGAAATTCTCTCCTTAAACATAGATAGAATTGGGTTGCCAGAAGTCACGAAGATTTGCTTTGAGCATATGGAAAGTGAGTTTATTTTGTGTAAATGGAAAGAGCAAAGAAAAATCATCCATTCTTTTCTTTTTGCTAAATTTTATTCACCTTGGAAGTAAATGTTAACAATTTCTAATGAGTTATATTTTTCTAGTGCATAAAAAGTGTTATTTTTATTTTAGCTATTTTTGTTTAGCCTTTTAATAACTCTGCTCGTAACAATAACTATTAATTGTGTGGTCTATTAGAATGATGGAAGAACAAAATAAATGGCATTCACATAGCATACAGCACATCTTTTCCTACTTGACACCCTAATACTTCCTCTTCCCAAACATACCTTCAGATCCTTCATACAGAATTACTGCCCCGTGCAAAGGCCATCAATGCCTTATTTGCTATTGCTCTTAATTTTAACAAGCTGGATTCCTGTAGTACACTTGCTTAATAGTTTAAACATTCTGTTAACAATCGGGTGTTTGGCCTATCCTGTTTCTCCTCCTTCTGTATAGAAATATAACTCCAAATAGTACATCTTTCTGGGTTTGTTTCTAAATTAGTCCCCACACTTAATTATGAGGATGAGAGGGATGCCTTATTCCTCTTTGTTATAGGCTAAGCTCTCAGTAATCCCAAACAAAAGAGCCAGTTCTGGAAGATATAGGATTTGCTAGCAGGATTATGGTCTCATAGATAATGATGTGCAGTCAGCAGAAGCGAAGCTTTATTTTAATTCAAATAAGCTAGTAAACAAACCACTGACAAGTCTGCTGGTGAGAGTAACTGGCTGCTCTTGCCACATTGGCAGCTAAATTACAGAAAATCTATTATACCCTGTTCACCATATGTTTAATTTAATACAAGATACAAATTAAACTATCCACAGTGCCTATTAAAATAACAATACTTTTTTTATATTTGAATGTCTTAAAAATAATTTCTACTGACCTTTTAAAGGGTGGTTTTGATATAGGTGATTATCTGGAGGGGAAAGGTAGTTACTAGAAGGCAAAAAATTTAATTGCCTTTCTGAGAAAATAAAAATATAAATGTTCCCTGGTTTGCAGTTGTTAATAAGGTTAATTAGCAGGCATGTGTTCCGTTATTACTATATTTCCCTCCCACCCTTTTGGTTGCTGAGGCTGGGGTTTTAAGAGTGATACTTAGTTTGACCTATATGAGTCTGTCCTCATGAAATCATTACCTTGCTCAAGCCAGCCTATGGGTAGCCTTAAACCTGATGCCAGCTGAGATGTAGCTTCAGAAAATTGAGTTTACACTCTTGGTCCAACTTGAGTATGGCACAGAAAAAGACCTAGACTTTTATAACCCCTGCCTCAAGTCAATCTCTTCATAGCCAAAAGATCCTAAGGAGAGCCAGAATTAAGAGGCTGCCATCCAGAGAAGGGAAAGAAGAAAAAGACAAGACCACATACTATTCACAACCAATTTCCTACTGTACCCACAATAGTCAGTAACCCAATGATGCTTGCTGGAGTCCATTTGGACTCTGTCCACCAGATTCTAAAGACTGGCCTGGGTTTTAGAATTATAGACTTAGATTTGAAACCCAGATCTACTATTTCCCAGCTGTGTAACCATAGATATTTAACCCAGCTGGATCTTCCCTTACTCTGTTAAAAAAAAAAAAATGCGGGGGAAGGAGGTAATAGTTCCAATCTTATAGGATTATTATGAGAATCAGATAAGAGAAAATATCTGATAAATAACAGATGCTCACTAACGGTTAGTTCCTTTCCTCTCTTTACCCTCAAGCAAATAGAATGTTGCTCTTTTCTTCAAGGGTGAAGGGAGAATGATAGGAGAAGGGCTTGGAAGGAGAGGTGTAAATAGAAATTCTGCCCAAAATCATTTTCCTGGGATCATTAACTCCCTTCCACAGTCAAAACCCTAAGTGCTATGCTCCTTTTCTCCCAAAATTCATCGCAATATTTACTCTAAGAATATACCATAGGCCACCCAGACCAACTGCCTATTCTTGGGCCTCTGAAATAGAGGAACAAAGAATAATCACCACACTTTGGGATACTTTTTCAAACTTTTATATACATGCAGCTTTTGCCCTGGGTCTGCAAGTGTGCTTATGGGGCTACCCTATGTGAATTTTGGTTCAAATATAAGCCTATCAAATCCAAAGGTGTACTGGTAGTTACAATATTGTATAAGGTGTACATTTGGAAAATATCCCCAGTTTAGGTTATTCTTGAAGTCCAGCAAATGACACTATTTTATCCAAAATGCAAGTTAATTTATCTTAGGTTGATGCAAGAAACAATTTCAGGAGTATGGTACTGGTAAAGATATGCCAGAGAGACAAAAGCAAAGATCCCATGGTCCCTTCCCCTTACTCCATTACCCTGTTACTCAGAGGCTGAGAGCCTAGAGACAAAAATTTCCATTTATTGAAACTCTGAATTATTGGTAAAGTAAGAAATTGGGGGGGAAAAAAGGTCACAAAATGCGTGGTATATTTTAAATATTTAACATTTTAAAATTAATATTGTTAACATAAACACAAAACATGTGATTGCTTGTATAACTTCATTTCACATATAACAAGAATTTTTATTTTTTTTTAATGTTATTCATTTTTTTTTCAGTAATCGCGACACCCAACGTGGGGCTAGAACCCATGACCCCCGAGATCAAGAGTCTCACGCTCTTCCCATTGAGCCAAGCACCCCTATAACGAGCAAATTTAAAAGACGTTATTGATGAATGCGCCCCATAGGCCTTTCTACTCGCTCCTCCAACATTCCTCTTAGCTATAAAAGCACACCTCTTTCTAGACCCCAGTGTCTGTCTTAGCATGAAACAAAGGCTGAGGGAACCTGAGAGAGTTCAGAAGTTTTCCCGCGGGGAGGAAGGAAGACCCTGCTGAGTATTTGGCCACTAGGAAAGCAGGCCACCTTGGAGCCCGCACTCCCACCTTTGCCACCTGGGTTTTCCAGGTCGGGCTGGCGGGCCTGGGGGCCGCCCTCCTCCGAAAGGGCGCGTCTGCGCCGCTGCCGGGTTGGCGCGAGCTTGGTTCCCGACTTTCCGTCCCCGGAGCCCCGAGGTGACCAATGTCCAGGCCTCGGGGAGATGCACGCCTCCCAGCGCTCCCAGGACTCTCCGGAGCTCGCGTTTCTACACGCGACGCACTAGAGAACAAACCACACTGGCCACGCTGTGCGCTCCCGCGAAGGAACAGCGATTGCCAACGTCACTTAGACATTTGAGCCTCGCGTCCGGGGGACCTTGCCCGCCCACCCGCCGGCCCGCGCCTCGGAGCAGCCCAGAGGCCCGCGAGGCCCGTGGGGAAGGGCGGCCTGGAAAGCCCGGGCCTGCAGGCGGCCCCGAGGACCCAGGCTTCCACTCACTCGGCCGGCGCCGCCCGTCCGTCGGTGAAGGGGCCTTAACCTTCCCTCTCCGGGCCGGGCCGGGTGATGCAGGCCTCGCGGGCCCGGAACAGAGTCGCGCGGAAACACTGGGCGGAGAGCGCGGGAAATGGGGCGGCGCGCGAGGGCCTGCGGGCCGATGGGGGCGCGGCTCCTCCCGGGCTCACGGGAACCCGCGGCGGCCCGCCGGCCGAGCCTCCGCTTACCAACGCGAGCGAAATAGGTCAAGGCTGACCCATCCCGCAGGGCCCAGAAAACCGAGAAAGTCCGCGGGGTCTGAGAAGGCTCCTTCGTTCCCCCTCAGCCCCAGGTGCCCCTCGGGTTTCCCTGACCACGGAAAGGACCGATGGGGGGTGGGGGTGGGGGGACAGAAGGGCGAGGCTCCGACTAGAAGCTTATTCCAGAGGCTTTGAAAAATAAGGCTTCCAGTCCTTGATACGCGCGCTCGCTCTCTTGGGTTAGAGCTTAGAATCTGCAGAGCTGGCATCAAACCACGTCCTTCCCCGGGTCGTGTCCGGCAGAGACGTCTGCCTGGCGGCGCTGCCCATTTTGTAGTGTGCATCAAGTGGCGGCGCAAGTGAATAATGGCATCGAGGTGGGCGAGTTGAGAGGAGCAACACGTTCCTAGTCCCGTGGTATATTTAATAGCACTCGCCGTTATAAGCCTGCACAGATGGGGGAAGCAGCCGCCCGCTCCGACCTGGCGCGGCCGCTCCTGTGGAGCCCCGCTGGCGGGTGCAGGGGAGAAACTGCTGGCCCGCCGTCCGCCCCGCGCCACCGGGCCCCGGGAGAGCCCGCGCCGGGAGGCCGAGACCGCAGAACCCGAGCCAGGCGGAGGGTCCGGGGCGGGGCGGGGGAGCCGTCCCGGTCCGACTGACTTCCACGTGCGAGAGGGTAGAGCGGCCAGTTAGTGGATGATTGATTGCTTGGGGAGAAGGAAGCTGTAGCTTGCACGGTAGCTGGTGGCTAACGCATGACACTATGCCATCTCTGTGAAAGTCGTGATGTGTATGGCCATTGGGTCGCTGGAACATCTAGACCCTGATCGTGCGTACAGGGTTTCCTTACAAGCAGCACTCGCCAATTTAAAACCAGGTCCCGGTTGCCCCTCTTGCTAATCCTCTCTGCCATTAGTTCGCATAAATCCTCTTTTTTATGTCCTTTCTACCTTTCCTTTCCCTTTCTCTTTTCCTTCCATCTTTCCTTCCTCCCGCCCTCCCGCCCTCCCTTCCATCCTTCCTCAATCTGAGTCGTTCGTGCTGAATGCCACTCACTCACCGGCATCCCAGTCTAGGAGTCTGGGGTAAAACCCCACATCTCCCCAGGACAGCTTCGGGCTTGTAGAATTGGAGAGCGCTGCTTTGGCCCCAAAGCACGTCTCAGTAGTAAAGTTTCCAATTCAGAGCCACCTATAAACGCCCATAACTCAGTTCACACGGACTCCCCAACCTCATTAGAAAGCCGTTTCCACAACTTAGAATCGTTTTGGTAGTGTGTGTTTGCTCTGAGAAAAGGAGCCGACCGGTCAGCTTAGTTTCTGGATACAGAAAGTTTATTTTAAAAGCAGTTTTCCATTTGCAGAGGCCTCGTTCTGGATTCCCTCACCTACCAAGACAGTTTGTCCCTTTGGCCCTTCACCTTAACACATTACTTTTTTTTTTTTTTTTTTAGTTCAAGGCTGAGGCTTCCCCCATGTCAGATAGAATGTCACTGCATTCCAGCATTTGAGACAACTTTAGGGAACTTGCCTACAAAACGATCTTCCTGATCCTTCACAAGAAAATGAGGTCATTTGAGAGATTTTAAACTTCCTTATGGCTGGGATTGAATGGATTTAACTGATAAAATGTGTGAGGTTTACTCACCTTTAGCCACCTTAGGCTACTCACTGATGCCTTCCTGTCTTACAGACTTAGATTCAGCTCCAAGCCCCTCCCTCAGTGGAAAGAGGACAGCAATTCCAATTCTTCTTTTAGTTCATTAAAAAAAAAGAAAGAAAGAAAGAAAAAAGAAACATAGCTTTATATCAGATTGGGGCATCTTTTATAAGTTTTGATGTTCAGAAAAAACTATGACAAGGGAAGCAGGAAGAGATCATTCCAGGTTATTTCAGTGGATTACTTTTTTAGTGCAAAGTTATGAACACTGGATTAAATATTTACATTTGCCCTCTCCCACTCCTTTAGTTGGAAGAAGTGTTTCTACTATTGACTTTCAGTTTTGCATAATGCTCCCTACCTTTCATTCCATGCCAGAAGTCACAGGTACACACTCCTTAGCCTGTTCTATTAAAGGTGGCTCTTGATTCACACTCTTCATTTCCCCTCCCCAACACACTGACTCTTACTTATACAAACACACTTTTCTTGATTTAGAGAGTGTTGGGGTGTGCATAACTTTTTTGGTATTGCCCTTTCATTCTTCTCAAACTCATATTAAGGTGTTTGCCCTGACATATAAAATGAATTATTGAGGAACAACCATGTGAACATTTGTTTAATTTTCTGCCCCCCTTTCTTTTGCGTTTGTTTTTCAAGTTTCATAGGGAAGGCTGTTAACAGGTGTCTAAGTAATAGTCCCCAAGAATCCCTTATTAGATGACTTCAAGACCAGATGTAAACCAATAACATTATTGTTTCCAGGAGGGAAAGTAGAAGCGAAGGTCGTTTTGTCAAGAGATTCATTTGAGCGTTTATCTTTCTTTTATTTTGACTGGCTTGTGGGAAGAAAAGGAAGACTAAATGGGGCGAAGGGCAGAGTAAGAGAACCCAATGAAAACTTGTTTTTATGATTAAAGCCATTTTCCCAGACTATTGTCTTGCTACAAGTGACAACACACAGAGCCCAAGTCATGAAAGTGGATTACTGTCACTCTGGGCTATTGGAGGCCTGGAGAGCCCTGACATTAATTCCTATAGAAAGGTAGACACACCTAGCCATCTCCCCCTGCAGTGCCCTCATTGCCTAAGGGTTTGAGGCTCTCTCAAAGTTGATACTGACCTCAGCTAGGTCTAGGTGGCAGGGCTTGCCCGCCTAGGAGAGGCAGAGGCTCCGAATGGAACCGGGGAGGAAGCAGGGTGGCTGTAAGAACAAGCCTGAGGGGATGGGGCGCTGTAACAGGCGGGCTGTGGCCACCAGTACCCTGGCAGGATAGCAGTCAATGAGTCAAAGCTAGCTAACAGTGAATGAAAGAGAGCCAAGAATGGGACCCTTTGGGTGCTAGAGACTAGCCTTTAGCTTGTTCCACTCCTCCCCCTGGGCTCCCATCCTAGGTTTTCAGGGTTGGAGATCTAGCCAGAGGAGAAGGCAAGCATGGTAAGAAAACATGCCTAGCCCCCCGTCCGACATGCACGCAGGGGTGGGAGCTTGCAGAGATCAGGAGAGATACCTCAAGTACTCAGTAATCTGTGTCTGACTCATGCAAGTTGTGCATGGTCAACAGGGGTGTGGGGAGGGGGTTGGGAGGAAAGCCTCATTTTCTTCAGTCGCTCCGTCTGGGGTTGTTGTGTCTCCTCTCCCCCAAGCCCATCTCACCCCACCCCAAATGGAATTGAAACTCCATTGCCTTTGCCTGCACTGAGCCTAAAAACTCAGGATTTGATAAGGTTACTGCACCATTGATACAATTGCAGATTTTTTTTAAAGCCTCCTCAAAGAGACAGATGTTTGGGCTGATTAAAAATTGAGGAGGAAACCTGCAGCTGCACCAAGGAATAATCTATTGGACAAATATTTTAATAAAAAAATATGAAGAGATCAGCCCGACCTTGCAAGGTCTTCTGCTTTAAAAAAATCTTTATCAAACCCCTATTCTATGGCTTCAATAAACAGAACCCATTACCTCACGGCATCTTTTGTTGGCCCCATACAAGAGAGAACAAAATGGTTATTCAGGGGAACGCTTTCGATTTTTATTGTGGGTAGCCTGCACAAAGAGCCGTGTTATTGTATTTAAAAGAACCATCTGTAGCAGAAACAATGGCATCAAATTATCTTTGAATACCCACTGAAAAAACATAAAGCTTTTTTTTTTTATTCTTCTTCTGTACGGTGGGGGGATAGAGCAGTGTTAGGATAACTGACTTTTTTGTTGTTCTCTGGGTGCATTCTTCTCGCTCCCCCTCTCTCCCCCTCACCCTCTCACTCCTCTCTCTCTCCCTCTCCCTCTCTCTCTCTCTCTTTTAAAAAATCAGCCATTTGGGGTTTTAAGCCATAAACGATTTTTCTTGTTGCAGGGGATTGCAGTGGCAAAGCTAGGCTAGGTCTTGGAGGCTGGTGCAAGGCGAAGCGGGTGAAGGCAGGAGGCTGATGGAGAGACTGGGGGGAAGAAAAGCCGAAATGGATTCACGGTGCCTTGGATGGAGGACGAGAGGGGAATTGCAAGCTCCTTCAACTCGTTCTGTCCGGTGAGAAGTGATCAAGCTTGGGCTGACAAGAGGCTCAGGAAGCCCTCACGTTCTTTCGCTTTTTTACCTGCCAATCAAACTGCTACAAGACAACACCCTGATCTGGCATGGACATGTAAGTAGCTTGCAACCCAACTTTGACATTCACTGCTAGCTCACTCCTCTCCGCCCACCCCCCCCACTCCCTTTCTTCCCCTCTCATTCTATTTTTTTTTTTTCTTTTGACCTTTAAGAGATCTGGTAATACACCCTGTGTGGCAGGCATTTAACACAGGCAGGTTTAAGTCTGAAAGCGTTAACTTTTGGAATTAAATGCTAATTTTGATTTCTTTAATAAATGCAGAAATGAAGACATTATTTTATTCTCTTCTGAACAGTTTTAGTGCTGAACATAATCAGTTGCCTTGCAAGGGTGTATGTGTTCCTTTTTGAAAATGAAGAAATCCGTGAGCCCCCAGAGAGAAATGCAGAAATGAACATTTCAGGCTTCCATCTTAAAAATGTCAAATTCTAGCAGCTCATCCCTACAAAAAAAATCCTTCTCCAGACCAGGGTTACATAGAATGGAAAGAGTGATTTGAGCCCAAAGGTACATATCATTAAGGGGTTGCTACTATTTCATCTGGCGTCTTACTATTGTGGGGGGGGGGGGGGGGGGGGGGGGGGGTGTGAAAAAAGAGAAGGAAAGGGACATGGCAATACCTCATTCTTTATAGAGATTGACACTGAGGGGGCTAGAGATACAAGAGGACAGGATAAGCAGGAAATATTACCTGAGAGAAGGAATCACAGAGCATGGCGGAGCTGGAAGCTAGGAGGGCTTCTGTGGGAAGTTGTGCGAGAGGTGATGGGACTTGCTCTCTGGCGCCCTCTAATGGCAATCTGAACCAATGTTTTACTTTCTTAATTCAGTACTGGGAAAAGCAGCTGGGTTTTTGTTGGTGGTGGTGGTGGTTTTTCTCTGCAGGCTTAGAAACTAGAGACTATTAGTGGAGTAAATTGACTGTTTTCATCCCAGAAACTTATGTATATGCTTTAAAATTATCAATGTTTTCTCCTCAAACGTCTCCTCTCCCAAAATTTTGTTAGACTAATAGAGGAGGAGAGGCTATTGGCAGATTGACCTATGGAGGGTGGCCCATGCCCAATTGTAATTCGGAGAAAGGGATTCCTTTCCTACCTGAACAGCATTCTGACTCTTCTAATATACTGAAGAGGTCTTGGGGGCTGGTGGGGGGGATGATTTGGAAATTGCAGATTCTGACACAAGCTCATTAGAATACAATTTAAAGGGGCCTCTTAGGAACCTCTGTTATTGTGATATGTGGTGGTCAGGGGGCTTTCCTTCCCGCCTCCTTTTTCTTTTTTCTTTTTCTTCTTTCTTTCGTTCTTTTTTTTTTTTTTTAATTTGGTAGATAAAGGTTAATCTTGGGCTGAATGATAGAGCTATGATTGACAAGAGAAAAGGTGTTGAGGGCAGGTCGTGCTGTCTTATTTACAGCCCACTGCTTGCTGTAGAGTCTTTGTTAGGACTGGAAAGCTAATTTAGTGCTGATCAAAAGCACCACAGAGTTAAAGAACTGGTAATGACTGCTAATTTCATTTCAGCCTCATGCATCCCCAACTGCTGTAATTAAAGACACGCTATTTAAATACAGGTGAAGGTTTTTTTTTTTTTTAAGTTAGGGTGGGGGGTGGGTGGATTACAATATTATTTAGATTTCATCTTATACATGGGTGTTATGTAGTCCAACATCAGATTTTTTTTAGAGCCGCTTCTTGTCATTTATACCTGCAGCATCGGCAGTTGTGAAATATGTCAATCACACAAAAGCCACTGTTTCAGGGAAAAAAGGGGGAGGATGCAGAACAGTAAATGTTTAGGGGGGGATTTAAATATTTGGGTCTCTTATTTTTCCCCTTCAAATTAATAGCAGGGCCTTCGAAATAGCTAAAGTATTTGAAACTTAGGGCAGGGTTAACAGGCCAAAGGGATCAGTGTCAGCTTTTTAAGTACTTCTAAAAAGATCATGTGAACAGATGGAAAAATATATTTTTAATTAAATAATTTCCCCCACACTGTAGCTGCAGTGTTGGCTCAGAAACCGTGTAATTCCTCAACCAATAGGAGTTTCTTTATAAGAACATCAAAGGATAAAAAGCTCTACATTTTCGTAGTTGGTTAAAATTGATAACCCTCCCCCCCACACACACACACCCAAAAAAAGAATTTAGCCTTTAATCTCTTTTTATCCACGAAGACTAAAGCTCTGTACTCGACCCCGCGAGCGGCTCTCGCCTTCCGGGGCTGGAACCCGGCTCAGATGTGAAGCGGCGCTGAGCCGCGGCGCAGGTTCGTGACCAGCGCCCCCTGTTGGACACAGTAGGAGATGCACAGCGCCAGTCCTGGAAATCGCGAGAACCTTGCTCTGGGGTTAGATAAAACTCTTTATTACCCTCCAAAAAGGAGATGAGGCGAGGAAACAAGTTTTTATATCCTTGAAAGGTAATATAATTTAATTCAATAAAAAATAAAAAGGAGATGATACAATTTTAATTCAATAAAAAATAAAGACTAACCTATTCCTTCTCCTCACATCCCAGTCACCCCCTACCCCCTTTTGGGTTTGGGACTCTTTTTAGATTCTGAGATAGTAAAACAGGTAGAGAAGCATGATTAAAAGAGAGAGAGAGAGAGAACTTTCTTCGGTAGCAGTGGAAAACCAAGCAAATTACTTCTCCCATTCTGTCCACGTTAAAAAATAAAATAAAACAAAACAGAAGATGCTGCTGCTTGCTGTTTTAACGTTGTCAGCAGCATCTTGAATGCCCTCCGAGGTCCTTCAAGAATTGTAACTGAGTCCCTGAGTAAACGAAATAACTTGCTCATTTTTTGTTTATTTTCAGAGTGTAATTAAGAGGCCAGTCTCTGCTTTGAATGTTTCCCATCCCCCAAACCAATCTTGATCAAACTTTTCCTTTCCGGGATGGCGGTTAAAGTCCAGATATTTTTTAAGAAACAGGTGCCTGACACCTTTCTTCTTTTATCTCAGCATCTCAGCCATAGGATTTCAGGGAAGGTGTGCCAATGGTAGAGTATTTTCTTTTGAAATTCAGCATTTTCAATGACCAGGAATCCAAATTATCCTAGGAGAAGAGGAGTATTTTTACACTTCCAAAAGTACCTGTCTACATAAGAAAGAAGTTTGGCTTTTTCTTTGGTGAGCAAGTAAGGGTAAAAGTACACTTTGAACTCTTTCAGAAAGATAAACTATAAAAATGACAGATCCTCTGAATGTAAAATGATGGGAAAATATGGGTTTGTTTAGGTGTTTAAAATCAAATTGAAACAATTCCAGTGTTAAATGAACACATGACCTCAACAAGGTGTTTTATGATTTTGATCTTCAGGGATGTACTCACAATTTTAACTTGTAGATAAAAACCTTAAGAAGTTAAGAGGTTGCTTTTTAAAAATTTCCCTATGAAGGAAACCAGATTAATTTTCATAACAGAATTACTTTTTAAAATATTTAATACTGTGGCTACGCAAGTTTAAGTTGATCTTACGTTTATTCCTCCCACCTGCCCAAATCAGCGGGTCCGAGATTGTGTTTTCAGGGGAATTGGTGTTCAGTGCGATGAGAGATGTCTTCTCCATCTGATTCCAGAATCGAATCTCGGCTTGTGTTTCTCAATAAATGACTTTGGATACCGTGGCAGGAAAAGAATCAAGGCTTTGATCAGTTTTTACCCGGAATCCTATCGAAATGACGGGCAAGCGGGATTCCCTGCTACAGGCAACCCCACCCTTTGCTTTACCAAAAAGCAAAACAAAACAAAATTTAAAAACCCCAAAATAAACAAAAAAACCGAGTCCCCGTTACCGAAGTATTAAGTCCGGGCCAGTTTTGGAACCAGCGCCAACAAACGGTGCGTGACAGCCGCGGTCCAAGGCTGCCGGTGGCGTGGGGAGGCCAAAGCCAGCAGAATCTTGGAGGCGACCCGCGAAAGGGGATACATGCCTGCTATTCGGAAGTGATGTCGAATTTGCAATACCAGTGCCCCGGAGATGTCGACCCCGTTCCGCCACCGGGGGTCCCAACCTGGGGGGTGGGGGCGGAGCCGCACCTGGCTGCAGGCGGGCTGTGTGTCCCCAACTTCCCAGGCCCAGGGAGAAAGCGCAACCCCTAGTTTATGAAAGAGAACTAAAGAAGTGGGTGGCCTAGGCCTGGGAATGCCACCCAGCTTTCCCAGCGCAGTGTCATTTCTGTGGTTTCAGGCGGCCTCAGCCCCTGCCGGAATCCCACGCCCCACTGCTGGCCAGCGGGAAGGCAGCCCTTCCATCTTTGGGGACTGGGGAGGGGGCAGCGAGTGACTGACTCCTTAGAAGCAGGCAAAACCACCCGGCTGGCAACGGGCCGTGTTTTTCTGCAGCAGCAAAGAGCCCTTTAGGGGTGGAGCGGGCATTTGGGGTCTCTTGTCTCAGCGTCCAAATGTGCCTCTTGGCTGAGCGCCCTGCTTTACAAGTAGTCAATCTTGCCCCATTCAGAGGGCAATCCTGGAGGATGGGCCGTGCTAGCTTGGGCCCACTGAGTCTGTGCCAAGTTCCCTCTCCCCTCTCCCCTCCATACCTCAAGCCCTTCCTGATGAACCCAAGCCTCACTATGAAAGTCGAGGTATGTGGCTTGGAGTTTGGTAACTATTTGGGGGTGGAGAAGATGATTGATGACTGATTGATTATTAAGACCAAGGTTCAAGGATGAGCCCTCATTTATTAAATGTCCTCTTTTGCTTTGTTTTTAAGCTTTGAAGAGCCTTTATCGTTCCCTTGACCCAACCCTGAGACAGACAAGGCGCCAGGGAGAAAGCCCAGCCTGGCTTGAGGGAGCTGAGATATAGACAGATACTCATCTCTCTACCACTCAACAGGCCGATAAGCTCTGGCAGAATCTGGGTCCTAATCCAGGGCCCAGCTGCTATGTGGGTTGCTGAAGGGTGTTGACACCACAAGTACAACTTGACACCACTGAGCCCACGGTGCTTGTCAATAATCTGTGAATTAGGTGCAGAGATTGTCACTGTAGATCATAACAGTTTCTGAAGGACTCATTACAGCCTATCGTTCAATGATCTTCAAATTAAGGAGGGGGGGTGGGGCGGGAGGGAAAAGGAATGGGGAGAGCCTACAAAAAGGGAAGAAGGTTGGGAGGGGAGATAAAAGTCAGAGCCCCAGCTCTGAAGGAGCCTTTAAAGATTATCAGGCTAGCCATCTGAGAATTCCACTGGGATGGGTTTGGAAGCCCAATTCCACCTGAGCCAGGGCTGGAAAGGGGCACTGGAGGGTGAGCAGAAGTGGGCCCCTGGGAAGGCGGACTTCTCAGACATTTCTTTTGAGGCCAGAAGAGCTTTTGGGAGAGGGCTCCAGATATCAGTGGGAGGCCTTGAGGATGCCAGGCCACCCAGGATGGGCGTACACTTTGCTTTAGAGCACTTTCCAGGGCTAGCCATAGCCGCAGCTCTGAGAAAAAGTGGGCAGTAGTTTTGTTTAGGGCTGATGGTGACTGTAGGTGATTTTTTTAAAAATGCTTTGCTTTCAGCTTCTTTTCATACAAACAGGTGAAAGACTTTCTTCCTTTTCCTTTGATAGTATTCTTGTCCCTCACACATGTAAAGCTGATCAAATTTCTTTCCCCAACTTGCTTTTTGAGGTGCCAAACACCTCTGCCTTCTGAGGTAGTTGAGCGTTGTCACTTTTTGAGTTTGTGTTATGTCTGGTTGTACTTCTGGAAAGGGAACTTGAAGTAACACAGAAGCAGTGTGCACCATGAGATCTCCAGAAGAAAGAAGATGAAATCCCACTTCAGCAGTTTGGAAGGAGCCAGACTAAGGGAGAGATGTTCTCCCCCGTTGGTGGATTGCCGGTGCAGTGAGTGATCAGCCTGGCATGCACGGGGGTGTCATTCATGAGCCACTAAATATGCTCTAGCGAAATCTTAAGGAAGCTTTAGGTTTGTTTTTCCCACAAAAGTTGTGGTCACAACTAAAGGAAATAATCACAGTTTGGAGAATTTAAAACAATCGTCTTTTTCCTAAAATCAAGGTAACAGTCCTAGTCACTGGAAAATTCAGGTTCTAAGGAAACCCTGTTCCTTTGGTCTGATTAGTTGCATAAGATAGTGTGGTCAATCAGGGAGATATGTATTTAGACTCCCAAGCAATGATTTAGAGGTGTGAAAGGGCCATGGGTTTGTTGGCCCACTTGCAGTTCCTGGTGCTCTGTTTGCCTGGTTTTGTTTTCGTTTTTCATTCCTTTCTTCTGAGTATTAAAATCAAAATCATAGTCTCATTTCTTTTCAGGGTAACTGAAAACCACTGGTAGGAGGCTCTTTCAATTTTCAGTTTGTCTTTTTTTTTTTTAAGGGAATTTCTATTTAAAATAATTAGATCATTTAATGGGCACACTGCATTTTTCCCTGGACAACAGCTGCAGTGCAGAGACAGATCTTATGTTAAAACTGCTTGATAGTTCAGAAATGGAAATGAAATTGTGAAATGTGAATCCTTTTTTCCAGGAAATATTTGAGCTGGAATATATGAAGGAGGTACATATATTTGTAATACTAGAAGCAATATGATGATTGTTATATATAGCCCTGAAGACATACACAAGTGATTATATATTATTTTTGTTGCTATAATTTGAAGTAAGGGGGAAATATATTAGGTTTTCTTTATATCATTGAATTCTTTTTAAAATGTATTTATTTCATCAGTGGGAATCAGATGAAAGAGAGTGAGTATAAAAAGGAGCTGAATTCAGAGCAGCTCTGCATTCCTTAGGTTTCAAGGGTCCTTACAGCTCTTGAGTGAAATTATTTGGTGAAATTGGGTCTGGACTGAAATAGCATTTGTTATCCCCTTGTTCATTTGTTATGTGTAATACCACTTCTGGAAATTAAAGGCAAGGTGCTGAAGGGACAGACAAGAAGAAAAAAATATAATTAAGCAATTTTAAATTGCCAATCTACCATGCATCCATATGCATATCTATGTCTTACTAAATAAAAAGGGATAGAGATATATGCTTGCTCTTTGTGTCATCTAGAAACATTTATTATAGTTCCTGTCAATAATCTTTCACACTTCCAAAATCTGACAAGTTTGGCAATAGGAAGAAAATGGAGGAAATGTAGACGAAAGACTTTCTATCATTTTGAAAATTGCTTTATAAAGATTGCAATATCCCCTCTAGGATCTTGTGAGGGATCCTTCACAGTCTAAAGCAAGTGAAGTTTGATAACAGCACAATTCTATTCTAATTTTTGCTCTTACTTTCAATATCCTAACTTTTTCCAGCTTCATATAATTTTGGAAAATATGTGATGCTTTTGTAAGGAAAAGAAATTCTTGAATGCCTTTCTTTACCTTCATTTATCTGTGTTTGTTTCATGTATCTTGAAGAATCAGGTGTTAATCATTCTAGAAGTCTTGTGGCATGCTCCAATTTGGAGTGATTGAGGAACTTTTTTTGCAATTTAGGGGGAAGAAGGAAACTTTTTTTTTTTAATTGGCTTATACCAGTCTCCTTACTCTATAGTTCTCAGTTTTCTTGTGTTAGGGGATAAATATCAATAAAATTTCATCTTACCAGATTGCACCAGCTTTGTCCTACACGTTGGAATTTTATTTTTGGCTTTTAAAATCAGAAACTTTTCTTGGGTTGCCGTACTTCTTCTCTTTAGTTTATGTGCCTCTTACCACATCACTGATATGGTCTCTTTTACCGCAGTATGGTCACTGCTGTGGGCGCTTTCAGTGGAGAAGGCTGGAAGGTTAGGATCCGGAGGAAACATAACAAAAAAGGGAGAAAAAAAAACCCCTTCATTTGGCCAAATCTGGCTCTTAATATATTTAACCACTTCCAGAATTAGAAAGCCTTTCTGTACGTTTTCTTCTGTTTTTCTCTTTTTTTCCTTACGTAATGAAATTAAAACTTTTGGAGCCCACAGTTGACATTTTTCAGAAAATTGAGTTATCAAGGCAGTAATTATTTCACGGGGAGATAAAACTCTCATAGCCCTAACTGTCAAATAGGGCCCTTTTCAGATTTTAATTACAAAATAAAATTAGTCTGCTCTTCCTCGGAATGGTTTGTGAGTGGTTAAACAGAGCTTTCCCCCCAATACTGGTGGTCGTCAAACTCTGCTAATTAGCAATGCTGAGAAATTCCAGTTAACAAGGACATTCTCCAAGACTCTGCAGGTTCCCTGCCGTTTGCCTTCATTTCCATAAGAAGATTAAGAGAGGAGGGGAACACACTCAAATGCAGATGCAGAAAAGAAGCGTTTTTTAACAAGCATCATAATAGTAAGATGCTTGGCTAGTTCTCACCTAATTACTGCAAGTTAAACCTCTATTTGCCACTAAGAAGAAAAAATAAGTCTACAGTCCCCTATCTCCACAAAATTGTTAGTTGGCTTCAGATATAATACTTGGGGAGGGATGAGGGGAGTTTAGGAGAGAAATACCAGTGCAAAAGATAAAACTGAGCTACACTTAATCAGTTAAGGGTTTTTGGCTAGGGCCTATATAATAGAGCAAAATTAAATCAGAATATCCTAGGAGTTAAGCATTTTTGTTCCTAATTTCTAATCTTGCTCTAAAAGGATGCAGCTTTTTGCTGCCCATGAAAGGGAAATGTTATACTTCCTTTAGATTAAGCACTTTAAATTTTCATACATTGTGCCAATGGCAACATTTTTAAATTCTTGAAGGATGAAGCACCCTCTTCCAAGTCTTATTTTGATTCCCTAGTAGTCAATGGTGCATTGTTATTAGTACTGTAGCCATCTGTTATAAACCTAAAACTGTGCTGCTTCTATCATCTATTGTGATTATTAAAGTTATTATTATATTTGGGGCCAGTGATAGTGCCGGATTGAAATAGAGTGGCCGGTGATCTGATTTTTTTTAATGCATATGTTCTAAAAAATCTAATGAGAAAATTGTTTCTGCTATCACCATCTTCTTTAATCTTATTTTCATAGCACATTATTATGCATAAATGCCAGCCACAGTTAGTTTATTGCCTTGATAAGTACAGCAGGCTTAATTAAAATAAAGCTGTAAATAAATGCAACCAATGATAACACAATTGTAATGTATTTCCATAGCTTATTTATATGATAAAAGCAATTAACAAAAGACCTAGCCAGCCCCTTTAACCTCTTAAATGCATTATTATAGAGTTCGGGCACAAACAGGCATCTGAGAATGTATAAAAGCTTTTATATATTATCCCAAGGAAAAATTTGTGCCTCTTCCTACTACCCCTTGAGAGAGAGGGAGATTAAAAAATTTGCTACTGTAACCATTCGTTATTAAAATATTTATTTTAATACATATACTCCACCATTATCCACATCAACCCCTTGGGTTATTTTTCTTCAGACTTAATTATCCATAAGCTTTTTTAAAGTTTTCGGAATAATGCTACTAAGCACAGACCAATGCATACACAATCATGAAGTGAATGCTTGGTCTGCCCTTCGTGGCATCTGGACAATCACAATTCATTCATATGTTGAATCTCATAATTTGTACCTATTTTTTCCCATAGTTTAACCTCCTACTTATCTGGAGGTTATATGTACATTTCTAAGTTAAGCAAATTAAATCTGATTCTTATGATTTGGTTCCATGGCTTATATGATATGTTAACTTTTCTTTTGTTTAGATTATGTGTAATTAGTTGGATCTTCCTCCCATTCCCCTCATTTTTTTTTCCTTTAATTATTTCCAAACACCTTTTAAAGGTAAAAGCAAAACTGTAGTCATGGAAAAGCGAATCTACCAGTAGGGGGCGCACCAGCTACATCCCTGAAACCAGACGCGCTGAAAAGCCAGCCTGTGGCTGCCGTGTTGTCTTCTGAGCCTCTAACCTTTTCTCCTTCCTCATGTCCATGTCTGTTTTTAGCTTAATAAACAGAAGACATTATTTTGTTTTGAAGAGTGCCATATATTTATCCGTTTCGAGGAGGGCAGTCTCACTCTTCCCGGGTTCCCGAGAACTAAAACAAACCATAACTTGGAGAAAAAGAAGAAACTGATGGGGGAGGGGCGGCTGATTGGAAATAATAATTTATAAAGAAAAGGATTGTTTTTCTCAACTTTTCTGGCTTTGCAGTGAGCATACTTATTTTGAGTTGGACAGGAACAGAAAAGCCTGGGAGGGCAGGGATTGGAGAAGTTGGAGGGGGGTGGTGATGGTTATGGGAAGAAGGTTAGTAAGGAACAAAACAATGCAAAGTTTTGTAAAGATAATAAATGGAACGTGGCCGACAGATACTATTCAGTACATTTTCTTAGGGTGAGTAAGGGTAGATAGATCAGGGGAGGAGGGGGCGGAGAGAGTGTTACAGAAGAAAGAAAATAAGTAACCCTGATGGTTTAAGCCCTTTATAAAAAAGAAATGGCATCAGGTTTTTTTTTTCCCCCACCCCCCACCCCCACCCTTTGTAGTCAAGTGCATTTTAGCCACAAAGATCCCAACAAGAGAGTGGAAGGAAACTTAGACGGGGCTTTGTTTGACTCCGTGTAGCGACAACAAGAGAAACAAAACTACCTATTTGTAACGGACGTGCTGCCATTGCTCTCCGCATTGAGCGCCTACCTATTGAAATCTTTACGTCAGGACAATGGGAGAGCGGCTAAAATTACCCTCTTGGGTCCTGGGCGGGCAGGATTCCTGAGCCCCTACCCCCGCCTCCATCCCATCCTCCTCCAGCCTCGGCCTTGCTGGGCTCCCCCCATAACCAGTCCTGGCCGTCTTCTTCCTGCCTGCACCGCCTGCACCTGTGCCTGGGGAGCACCACACCCGCCTCCCAGGCCTGGCGCCCCCTCCGAGCGCTGCCCCAGACCCGGGCGGCGCGGGCAGAGCGGCCACCACAGTACAAGTCACAAGGGGAATGGCAGGGCTGGTTCTGCTCGAGTCCTGGGAACTCTGCGTGGGAGGGAGTTTGTGAGTGCGGCCCAAATGCCACCTCCATACTGTGCCGTGGGATGCCAGGAAGTTGACGTTACGCTGCTCGGTAGCCTGCGCTTCTGAGCTGCTTCTGTGGATCTTTTTCTTCCCCCAGCCTCCTTTTGAAACCGGCCCAACTGAAATCCTGCTTTGGGGGAGGCTCAGGGGGAGAATGGGGAGAGAGGACGAGAGTGGCGGCATCCTCTCTCCATCGACTGAATGGAGAAAGATGGTGGGCGACGTGGCTGGGGGTAAGGGGACAAGCTATGGTGTCCCGGCCCGAGCTGAGCTGGGCAGGGAAGAGCCGGCTCGCCGCAGCTTCCCCAGGCCCGGCCTCCCCTTAAGTGTAGAGTCGGCCGCATAGTCCAAGCAGGATTTATGCTTAAAACAGAGCAAACTGCGTGGCAGCAAGGAGGGTTTTGAGGACAGAGCTTTCGCTCCTAACTTCTTGTTGGGACTGTGTGAGAAAGGGGTGAGCCAGTGCCGGCACCTGTGGAGGAAGAGGGGCGAGGGGAAGAGCGACGTTAAGGAGAAGCACCGGAGAGGCTGGAGTTGGGGAGAAGCGTGCGGAGGAGCGAGAGAACAATGACACACCAACTCCTGCACCGCCTGCTTCCTGAAATACTAGTAGGACAGTCGCCCTGAACCACCCAACTCTGCCCTGCCCCACCCCACCACCTTAGCGGCTTCTCGCGCCCCTTCCTCAACTCAGCGGCCCGCACCAAAAAGTAAATCAATACTAAGTTTGAAGAAGAAAAAAAATCGTAGTCTTAGTGCTGTTTACCCACTTCCTTCGAAAAGGCGTGTGGGGTGACCTGTTGCTGCGAGAGGGGATACAAAGGTTTCTCAGTGGCTGGCAGGCTGGCTGTGGGAGCCGCCTCCCCCTCCCTCCTTCCTTCCCCCTCCTCCCCTTGCCTCCCCCGCGCGGCCTGCGGCGCGGCAGGCCCCGCCCCCTTTCATGCAAAACCCGGCGGCGAGGCTGGGCTCGAGTGGAGGAGCCGCTGCGCGCTGATTGGTCGCTGGAAACCCATTTATTCCCTGACAGCCCCCATCACATGGATGGTTGTCTATTAACTTGTTCAAAAAAGTATCAGGAGTTGTCAAGGCAGAGAAGAGAGTGTTTGCAAAAGGGGGAAAGTAGTTTGCTGCCTCTTTAAGACTAGGACTGAGAGAAAGAAGAGGAGAGAGAAAGAAAGGGAGAGAAGTTTGAGCCCCAGGCTTAAGCCTTTCCAAAAAATAATAATAACAATCATCGGCGGCGGCAGGATCGGCCAGAAGAGGAGGGAAGCGCTTTTTTTGATCCTGATTCCAGTTTGCTTCTCTCTCTCTTTTCTTCCCCCAAATTATTCTTCGCCTGATTTTTCTCGCGGAGCCCTGCGCTCCCGACACCCCCGCCCGCCTCCCCTCCTCCTCTCCCCCCGCCCGCGGGCCCCCCAAAGTCCCGGCCGGGCCGAGGGTCGGCGGCCGCCGGCGGGCCGGGCCCGCGTACAGCGCCCGCATGTACAACATGATGGAGACGGAGCTGAAGCCGCCGGGCCCGCAGCAAACTTCGGGGGGCGGCGGCGGCGGCGGCGGCGGCGGCAACTCCACCGCGGCGGCGGCGGGCGGCAACCAGAAGAACAGCCCGGACCGCGTCAAGCGCCCCATGAACGCCTTCATGGTGTGGTCCCGCGGACAGCGGCGCAAGATGGCCCAGGAGAACCCCAAGATGCACAACTCGGAGATCAGCAAGCGCCTGGGCGCCGAGTGGAAACTTTTGTCGGAGACGGAGAAGCGGCCGTTCATCGACGAGGCCAAGCGGCTGCGAGCGCTGCACATGAAGGAGCACCCGGATTATAAATACCGGCCCCGGCGGAAAACCAAGACGCTCATGAAGAAGGATAAGTACACGCTGCCCGGCGGGCTGCTGGCCCCGGGCGGCAACAGCATGGCGAGCGGGGTCGGGGTGGGCGCCGGTCTCGGCGCGGGCGTGAACCAGCGCATGGACAGCTACGCGCACATGAACGGCTGGAGCAACGGCAGCTACAGCATGATGCAGGACCAGCTGGGCTACCCGCAGCACCCGGGCCTCAACGCACACGGCGCCGCGCAGATGCAGCCCATGCACCGCTACGACGTGAGCGCACTGCAGTACAACTCCATGACCAGCTCGCAGACCTACATGAACGGCTCGCCCACCTACAGCATGTCCTACTCGCAGCAGGGCACCCCTGGCATGGCGCTTGGCTCCATGGGCTCGGTGGTCAAGTCCGAGGCCAGCTCCAGCCCCCCCCGTGGTTACCTCTTCCTCCCACTCCAGGGCGCCCTGCCAGGCCGGGGACCTCCGGGACATGATCAGCATGTACCTCCCCGGCGCCGAGGTGCCGGAGCCCGCCGCCCCCAGCAGACTTCACATGTCCCAGCACTACCAGAGCGGCCCGGTGCCCGGCACGGCCATTAACGGCACACTGCCCCTCTCGCACATGTGAGGGCCGGACAGTGAACTAGAGGGGGGGGGGGGGAGAGAAATTTTCAAAGAAAAGCGAGGGAAATGGGAGGAGAGTAAGAAACAGCATGGAGAAAAACCCGGTACGCTCAAAAAAAAAAAAAAAAAAGTCATCACCCGCAGCAAATGACAGCTGCGAAAGAGAACACCAATCCCATCCACACTCAAGCAAAAACCGCGATGCCGACGAGAAAACTTTTATGAGAGATCCTGGACTTCTTTTTGGGGGACTATTTTTGTACAGAGAAAACCAGGGGGGTGGGGTGGGGAGGGCGAGGGAATGGACCTTGTATAGATCTGGAGGAAAGAAAACTACGCAAAACTTTTTAAAAGTTCTAGTGATACGGTAGGAGCTTTGCAGAAAGTTTGCAAAAGTCTTTACCAATAATATTTAGAGCTAGTCTCCAAGCGACGAAAAAAATGTTTTAATATTTGCAAGCAACTTTTGTACAGTATTTATCGAGATAAACATGGCAATCAAAATGTCCATTGTTTATAAGCTGAGAATTTGCCAATATTTTTCAAGGAGAGGCTTCTTGCTGAATTTTGATTCTGCAGCTGAAATTTAGGACAGTTGCAAACGTGGAAAGAAGAAAATTACTCAGATTTGGACATTTTAATTGTTTAAAAAAATTGTACAAAAGGAAAAATTAGAGTACTGGCAAAACCATCTCCGTGGTCTTCTTTAAAGGGGCAAAAGTTTTAGATTGTACTAAATTTTTTTTTAACTTACTGTTAAAAGCAAAAATGGCCATACAGGTTGACATCGTGGTAATTTATAATAGCTTTTGTTGCCCAACTTTCCATTTTGTTCAGATAAAAAAAAACCCAACAACATAAATTACTGTGTTTGAAATATTTTCTTATGGTTTGTAATATTTCTGTAAATTTATTGTGATATTTTAAGGTTCCCCCCCCCCTTTATTTTCCGTAGTTGTATTTTAAAGATTCGGCTCTGTATTATTTGAATCAGTCTGCCGAGAATCCATGTATATATTTGAACTAATACCATCCTTATAACAGGTACATTTTCAACTTAAGTTTTTACTCCATTATGCACAGTTTGAGATAAATAAATTTTTGAAATATGGACACTGAAATTATGCTTGAGTCTTTCATTTATTTGGATAACACTGATATATACATAACTCCTCGGGGTATATACTGTGCTCAGCCAAGAAAGCAAAATACCTAAAACCTTGATATTTTAGTCCAATAGCATGTGCTAATGTTAATTGCAACAAATAAATGTCTGAATGATTAATTGAATAAGTACTCTCAAAAAATCGAAATGCTTGTATCATTTCTAAAGAAGAAACTAGAGGCATATATTGTAAATCCACCCCCTCCTTTTCTAAGCAGCATGAATAAGCATGATGGGGACTTATACTTAAAACTGATTTATGCCACTTGTTGCCAGGAAGAAGGAGTCAATTCTGAAAATTTTCATGTAGCTCAGCAGATGGGGTATTGAGCCAAATCAGAACCAGGTTGGCTGGTTTTGTTTTCGTTTTCCTCAATGCACAATGGCCCTTTGGAAACCTGGTTATAGGGGAAAATGATGCTTCTTGTATCGGAATAATTGCAAACTAGACATGCAAAGTGCTCATCTGCTGGGTGGGTGTTTGGATTACTTCAGTCCTGCTATTGTTTGAGAGGAAACAAGTGGTTTGCTTTCTTTGTTCCTTGGCTTCATAAACTTTCTCTTCTACATTTTCCTGTTTAGGGGCGAGGGAAAGCAAAGAGCGTCTTACGAACCACCCCCCTGACTTATCACGGCTATTTTTTATTATTATTATTTATTTTCTTTTTTCCTCTCTCTCCCTCCACGTATTCCATTTCTTAAATTGGCAGCGCGGGTCCAAGCCTGTAGTCCCAAATCGGATATCTCTGCAGCTGATAACGAGCAAAAGAGAAGCCAGGCAACAGCCATATTAAAGAAGAAAACAATCAACTCTGAGGTAGATATTTTACTTTGTCCGGTCTAATCACATTTGGAGATGATTATGCTTTTGATCTGTTAACCATGTTTTACTACAGTGGTAGAGAAGTAGGGGGAGGGGAAAGGGGTGGGGAAACAAGATTGGATTTGTTGTTTTCTTTTGCCCTAGGAAAGGTAAAGAAAGACTATAGTAGTCCTCAGTGGGAGCGGAAAAGTTGGGGAATCGCCATGGTCTTTGAATTAGCGATGTTTCTACATCACAACCGACCCGCGCTTTGGCGCAGCCGGAGAATCTGTAAGACCGACTCAGGGACTTTTCTTCCTTATTTACTGCTTACCTCGCTCAACTTCCCCGACCAAAGGGGACCAGGAACCACGAGTCAGGCATTTTTAAGAGCGTGGGTTGCTACCCACAATTTCAAGGGCTTGTTGTGTCAACTTGCTACAACTTTGGAGAAGTTGGAATCCGGCAGCGCCTTCCACCCTTGAGTAAAATACCGGCTGCAGCCACTAAGTTAGCTCAACCCGTTGGTTTGCACTTTCTCGTTTTCCAAGAAAGTATTTCTCTCTCGTGGTGTTGCTAATGTTAGTTCTGGGCTCAGCTGGAGATATCCTCATATTTTCTGTATTTTTATTTCATGTGATTTGCTTTATTTTTGGTGTGTATTGGTTTTCAATTTCTTTTTAAAAAATTCATTTTAGGGTAAATGACAATTATTATTCCAGTTCCCAATTCTAAGCGAGGCATTTCCCCCCCTAATTAATGCAGAGACTCTAAAAGAATTTCCCCCGGCCTGGCCAGCCATTGTAATGCATATACGGATTATTCACGTGGTAATGAGCACATTCGCCAGTTCTTGCTCACACATACGAATAAAAGAAACTTTGAATAAAGATCCAAATGATCTTGCTGGGGGGTGGGGAGGATATTCCCGGAATTTGAGCCAATCAACTATATGGAGCGTATATATTTGAAAAAAATAGAGCTATATTAGAAATATGTATAGGGCTTAGAGTAATTGCACTGCATTAGGCTCCCTTAAAAAACAAAACAAAACAAAAGAGCCCACAGGATCAGACTAAAAAAAGCAACAACTTTTTGGCAAAATGCTCAAGTTCAAATATTTTGCAAGAGGGAAGAGAGCAATTTTAGGAAGTTGAACTAGTTTTGAGTGATTGTCACTGTCTGCCTAAAACAAGAGAACTCCCATTTTCCCTCCTATCCCTCCATATCTCCTACCTAAATGAAAGCCAAATTATTTTGCTCGCAAATATAAATTCTTTTGATAAACTGCATTTGAGGAAAATGTCATATATTTTATTGTTTATTTGATTGGGCTAAATGATTCCCCAAGATGTGTAGTTTCATGACTAGATTAATATTGAACATACAATATTTTAATTATAATATGATTTCCAAGAAGGGGGTAAACCCATAAACTTGCCCAGAGATGGTTATCTCTCAGTGCTGAAGTTAGTTGTTGAAATGTTCAGTTCCTTCCTTGGGATATTATTCTGTTCACAAAAACCACTCAATTTCCAGTCAAAGGAGTGAATTTAATGTTTTGTTAACCTTATACATGGAATGGAAATGTGTAGAAGGATGAGATTATAGTTTGTTCCCTCTGCAATTTTTTCTTTCCCCGCACCCCCGCCCCCTACTTTAAATAAAAGAGCGTTAAAATATTTTGCTGAGCTGTAGTAGATTAGCAAGGTTTCTTGCCAATGCTGGGAAGCTGGTATTACAGACGGTCCCAGGGGAAAATGGCTCACATTAACCACTAAATGAATATTTGACAAGGGCTCATTCGGAGGTATTATTACTATAAACGTGTCCCTACTGGACTTTTCCAGGGTCAAAGAGCAACGCTTCAATTAATTATTTAGTCTGCTAGTAGATTTGGTTGTAATAGCTGTACTTATTTCTAGAACCGACACATTCTTACAGTAGGAAATCTCAGGAGAATCTTCTCCATCAGCCATGCCTTGGATTGAAATACACACAGAGCCCTGGCATTCTAAATCTGACTTTTTCATAAAACCTTTTCCTGGGCTGAGAGTTGGGGGGATAGTTTCTTTTTCTATTTCATTTACTGGCTTTGTTTTAAAAGAAAAAAAAAAAATAAGAAGTTACCTTAGATTCTCCATCATGTCTGGAAAGGTCTTTTAGGGCCTTGCAGTTTGGGGAGAGAGGGGAGGGGATTTATTTATAACCTTTGCCTTTTCTAAGTGGAGATGTCACAGGATTTCAGAGACTCAGGCAGGTTCTGAATTTAGAAGGACACACATTTGCTGTTTGCCAATAAAATTCGGGTTTTAAAATGGAAGTCTCCATAGGCTGAGTACTCTGAGTTCTAGTAGTCTCAGAGTAAATTGGGGTACAAGATAGTCCCTCCTTCCCTCCCCACCTACTGGTTTGAACATTTCCAGGTGTAGTGGGGTGAGGGGGGGACGGGCAAGTGTTCCATTTGTGCTCTGTCATAAGTTCCTCTGGGGCCCTGGGTAAAATGGTAAGGGAATGATTTTGAGAGTAAGATTCCTTGACAATAATATAAGGTGAATGAATAAGAGATAAGCTGCAAGGGGTGGGGGGACGGGATGCAGTAATTACAAACCCAATTCATTCAGCTTTTCAGAACTTTTGTTGTGGGAGCTCCATTGACGGGTTTTGAGCCGCCAGTTTTCTCACATTAAAAAGAACTGATCAGCGCCTCAGGGGGACAAGAAATACCGCTTAACTGCATAGTGATGGGTCTTCATTTAGAACCCTTACAAGAAGAAATTTAAACAGTGCCTTTGTGTGCACAGGTTTACTTTTCAACTGCTAACAGTTTATAGCTAACTGCTTTGAGATTGAAGTTTGACTGTGGTTTGATCGCCTGCTTGTTGGCGCTGCTTATTTATTTATTTATTTATTGTAATGAAAAGAGCTTTTTATATCCTCCCCCCTTTATTTCTTGCTCTTGGAGAATTTTGCAAAACAGGTTCTCATATTTTGCTTTATGGAAGGAGTTTCTTTCGCCTTGAGCCTTAGCAGAGACTTGAATTAACACTTCTCCAACACTTTGCACCTCCCCCCTCCCATTATTGCCTTAAAATAATTTGCATCTCACTCTATTATTATTATTATTATTTTTAATGCTGCCTTTTCTTGCTTTCAGAGCAAAAACTGCTTTGGACAGCTACAAGTGAGGTTGAGGATGAGGGTTGATTTATTTCTTTTCTTTGCGCCTTTTTTTTTTTTTTTTTTTACTAGAGTTGGAAGATGGTTGGGTGGATTTCTTTAGGGACCTCGTCTATGAGGTGGATCCCTTAAAGACAAGAGAAGGGGAAGAAACACTTGAACTTTACTGTGAAAATGTGGATAAAATCCAAAGGGACACAGCCTCTGGAGTTCTAGAGTAAGCAGCTGTGGAAGGAGCTTTCCAAAGACAGAGAAATTGCCCAAACCAGAGAATTTGTTTGGTGTCTCTCATAGTTATTTTCTATTAAAAAACTTCCCTGAAAACCTGCTTCTGATATCACCCAGGGAGACTTGTAACTGCTGTTCCTTCTCACAGTGCTGTCCAGTTTTACAATTCTTGTTTTCAGTTTTTATGTTTTGCTTCTGTAGCCTTCAGGAAATAATGGTCTTGACTTTCTTATTCTAACTGTGAGACTTCTCTGGGAGGATGGCTTGCTAAGACAAGGCTAAGATTTCCCATGGCAGAGAGCTCTCTTTCTGTATGCAGGTCTAGATGGATTTTATTTTATATGTTGGTGTGTAATGGTTCTATTTCCGATTCCCTGAGTGGTGTACTCAGTTTCTCTTCAAAAGCAAGTAGAACGTCCTCTCATTTCAGGATGCAAAGATATTTGCTGCTTCTGGGCTTTTGGACTTGAGATGCTTGCTCTACTTTGCAAAGAAGTGTCAGGTGATTTAAAAGCTTCAAGGAGTCGTTCGTTACATTACCCTCGTCTGCCTGCGTGCACAGAATGTAGTGTGCACTGTTAGGAAAGATTTCGGCACTTTGAACTATCATTTGCCTTCCTCCCTTGGGTTTCGGTGCGGGGCGCGACGCAGGGCCGGGAGCGCGCGGGCCTCCCCCCCGCCTGCCCTGGGGAGCCCGCCGCAGCCCGCGCCGGAGCCGCGCGGACCTGACGTCACCGTGGCCCTAGCCAAGGCCCCCATGGTGCTCCCTGGGAAGGTGCTGCGTAGGGCTCGAGTTTTCTCCGCCCGGACCCTGCCAAAACGGCCCGATTTCCTCTCTCAGCCCTGGACGGTCCCGTGTCGCGCCAGTCTGGAATGCCTCCCGAGGTGTTTCAGGCCCTTGCTTCTCCAGAGTTCTCTACGTCCTGCACCCCAGCCCTAGCCCTCTCCATGTTGACCTCGTGACCCCAAAGATGGTTCTAGGCCCCAGACTTCCCCAGTCAGAGACTGTTCGACTCAAGTCCTGCTTTCCTCTGGCCTCTCACCCCAGGCCTTTACTTTTAAAAGGTTGTTTGTCCTTGTTTGGTGCCAAGGCTCAGCATTAGTAATCGAGCTCTCAGTACTTTCCGAAGCCAGGGGCAGTGGATCGGCGTGGCTGTGGGGAAGCTACAGGAGCGATTTGGGCTTCCCGGAATATTGGGCCCCTCTAGGATCAGAGTAGGTAGGAATGGATGATGCATCCATCTTCCATTTGTAAAATAGGGATAATACTTCTTTACCTGGCAGAAGATGAGTACAAAGCCACTGACACAAAATAGGATTCATTGATAGCTATTACTTTTCTTACTGTCCAGCGGAATTAGGTGGTAGGGAAGGCAAGAGATTCCCATTTTGGACTCTAGAGATAATACAGAAATTCGGGTCCCCTTTCTGGCCTTAGGAGGTGAAATTAGCATTGTTCAGACCACCCTGCTTCCTTTGCCAGTTCTCTTCCTGGCTTAGGGTTCGCCTAGGAAGTTATCAGGCAAACTTGCCATCCCCGGGCATCTTCTTAAAGGGAGGGAGACCGGCATTCTGGGCAGGAGCCGCCCCCACCCTCAGAAGGCAGAAAAATAATTACTGTATTAAAAGGAGCGGTGAATTCTTCCCAAGGGTTCTTATCGCTGGCGGCCAGGCCAGAAGCGGGACTGCGCCCCCACCCCCACCTCGTGACGTCAGGGTCTGCAGGGCCTCAGGGATGAAATGATTCGTTTGAGTGTTCCAGAAAGGGCAATCCGTACACTGCAGGGCGAGGCCAGTGGAGCCGGTCACCGTTCCCACTACCCAGCCCCAGCTTTTGAGGCTCTGTCCCCCAGAGCATAAGCAAACACACGACTAGCCAATTTTAAAAGCACGTAGACAGTCACACACGCAATACCCATCACCACACCACCCGAGCTCGCAGGCAAACCCTTCTATGTGTGTGTGCCTGTGTAATTTGATTTGCTAGCTAGAGTTTGTTGTGAGGTCTGAATGAGTTGGGGTTTTTTGTTGTTTTGTTTTATGCTTCTTTATGCAGATCACACCAAAAGCCTTTACAGAGTACACTGTAGCTTTATTCTATTTGGCCCTACATAAGTTTCAGCAGTGGGTTAAGAATTGGACTTCCAAGAGTTTTCTGGTTCTATACGGAGCCATAGTTAGGACAGTTGCTTCTGGCTTGCCATTGCTATGCCATTTCCATTTTCTCTGTCTCCTGCCGCTCCTAATGATTCGTGTAGCATTTTATAGTCATTTTAGAAGCGAGAAAGTATTGCTGAGAGAACTCCTTGGAAGAGTTATTTAAAATGTAGACAAGGGGGAAGACATTTGGTCTGCGGACTCTGTGAAATGGATAGAATTATTCGTTGGTTGAAAGCACCTCAGCATTTCCAGAAGACATACTTCCCAAGTTTTCTTTGCAAATCAACTTAATTCATTGAATGCCTGTCCAATGGGAGGGGTGCTGGAAACTAGACCTTGTTTTGATATTGGTCCAGGATCTAACAGACTAATGATTTGCTGAGAATTGGCCAATATTTCACATGCAGTCAATTCAGTATCAACTCACATCCAGGTCGATTTGACTATCACACTTAACAGTTCAAATCTGGGTTATTGCATAACATTACAGTTTAATCAGTCTGAAATACTAAGTGGCAAGCCTGTCTTCTCCTGCTCAAAGTCTTTTTCCCTTTCTTTGTTTCCCCCTTCTTCCCACCTCCAGGGAAAATATCTTAAAATCAAGTTTTCCTTGTGAGAGTTTGTTTACCCCAACTTCTGTTAAACTAGACGAACACTCTCTCATCAGCTTTCTAAACACTCTCTCATCAGCTTTGTGAAATGGTGCAAAAACATCTTGGAATCTAAGATGGCAAAATAAACCTGAGCATATGGGGGGAAGACTTCATTGTTAGGAAATAGATTTAAATGTTTAGCTCACACTTCAGCCTTGATGCCTCCCTTACTACCCTCTCCTGCTTCTCTCACTGCCTGCCCCTGGCTCTTGGGTACCCCACCTCTATTAGCAAGCTGCTTCACCGGCATAAATTATGAATGCATTTCAAGCCGGCCCTTTTGATAAGATAAATCAGGGCTTTTCTCTTTTGCATGTTTCTGCTTCCATTCCTATTGAAACTTCCTGCGCCATGCTGCAGTGTCTTTCTACAAACTTACTATCCTCATATAAACTATGGAGGTATGTTTTTAATAGGAAAAATCAGGTAATCTTTTTTCAAGAAGCTTTACAAGTTAAGGATACAAAATATTTCATGGTTAGTTGTGTGAGCTTCCAAATTAGCTGCATATAAAGTATTTTAAGATTTTTTTTTTTTTTTTTTTTTTTTTTGGCTGTCACTGGCTGGCAATACTCATTTTGTGTGTGTGTGTTGGTTTGAAAAGCAGGAAGAAATGTAATGAATTGAGTGCTGTCAGAGATGTCTTCTGTTTGAACAATCTGCGATGGGCTGAATGGCAGGGACTCCCTCATCCAGTGCAGGTGCAGTAGAGCTGGGGAAGGGGGGAGGGGGGCTCCCTCTGTTCAGTCAAAAAGCACCATTCTCCACAATAGACCACACACTGACAGCCAGCGTGACATCAACTCACACTTTCATACTTTTCCCCCCATCCATAGTTCTGAGTTCACAAAGTGGCCATACAGTAGCCTTGGTTAGGTTCCTTTAATGAACATTTTGTGGCTCCTATGACCAACATTGAAATCTGCTCAGCCCTGGAAGGAACAAATAGATTTTTAATCGTGAGTTCCAAATCAAAATGTAAAGCTATAGATATTTAAAGTTAGCTGGTCTCACCACTCTCTACCAAGGCCAATGCCTTCAACAGCCCCCAGATGATCTGAAAACTCTGAGGTAAAAGTTCTTCTGAGACCGACTTTTAGGTTCCAAGACGATGTTTGCTGATGTCCCAAAAGAGACCAAACAAGAAAAGAGAGAAGGCACGGATTTCGTGTATTTATTTAAATTTAAAAGGACCTCTAGTATTTTATTATGCTGCGTGAGAGGGTTAATCCTGCAAATGAACGGACATTAATCTTGTGGAGTGGAGTCTGTCCCCTTTTGAATTGGTTTTACTGGGGAGAGGGGTGGGAGATAGAGCACGGAGTTAGGAAAGGCAGCAACTGTTTCAAAACTCTGGACAAAGATGCGACCACCCTTTGGCTCTCCCACTGCTGCAAGGGCTGGACCTTCCGAAGATTTCATTTCACATTTGTTTAAACTCGGGCCTTGGTGCCTCGAGTTTTGAGTGGAATTGTCCAAGGAGGAAACGCTACTAGAGAAACTATTCTAGTCAATCCCTTCTTCCCGCTACCCCCACCGGGTTCCTATTCCTCTGCGCCCCCACCCCTTCGCCACCTCACAGTCTGGGATCCGAACACTTAGTAGAAAGAGGGAGGGGCGAGGAAAGGGCTGTGCTGCTAGGACTGTTCCCCCAGCACCGCCGCAGCGCGGGGCGAGATCCCAACCGCCCTGCCCCTGCCTGATTTCCCTCTGTGCCGGGACTGAAGCATCGCGCCGAGGAAAATTGATCCCTGTTTGCTTATATATATATATATATATATATATATATATATATATATATATATATATATATACACACATTAAAAAACAAACAAACAAAAAACATGTAGCGGGACAAATTTTTCATCGTGGCAACAAAAAATCAACTTTCTAGCCCTCGGAGCAAAACCTTTTTTATCATTCGCCTAAACATTGTTCAGTAGGTGGGGGTGGGAATAGGCAGACCTCCCAGGGCAGCGGGCACGGCATTCCCCCCCAACTCCCCCACCTCGCGCGTGGAGGCAGAGAGTCCGGGGTCCGGCGGGGCGCAGGGCAGGGGGATTTGGTGTACAGGGCGAATAAAGGCCAAGTTCTTTAAAACCTCAAATAACACAAGGAGAGATGGGTCTTACCATCTCTGTGGAGTCCTTCGCTTGTGACTGCAAGGAGTTGTCGGGTGGCCTGCGTTAAGTATGCCTGCGGCGCCTACTAAAGTCTGGGCCTAGAAGAGAGGCATCTCCCTCCCTTCGACACACTGCCCTCCGCTACTTGATAGCTGCCGCGTCTTCTGGCAGGTTACACACCCACAATTAATCTTTCTTATTAAAGCCTCCATTCTGTACCCAAGGGGCGACTCAAACCTATTTAGATTTCCTTGGTTGGCTGCACAAATTTAAGTGGGCAAAGAGTTATAAACCTAATAACAGAGGGCGAGAGAGAGTGATTTGAGTAAAGAAGACGCAAGATTCACTAGGGGTGTAAGGACGCTGCGGGCCTTGCCCGCCCCAGGCACCTGCCTCGGGGTGCACGCCAGGCTCTGGGAAGGGCAGCGAACCTCCCGCACACACACCTACACCCCTACCCTTTCGCTCACAGGTACACTTGCATTGCGATTGCCTCTTCCGGAATTCTTATAAACCCCTCCCAGAAAGGCGGCATTCTCAGAGCATCCCAAACCGGGGAACTTCCAGAGAACCGGGGAAGGTTTGCACTGTTCGGGATTAATTGAGAATAATTAACACTGGAGACCGTTAATCACCACTTTGCTGCTCTCTCCCGCCTTTCGGGTCTGCGGCGACTGTCTCTCTCGCTCGGGCTGCCGGCGCGGGTGGGTTCGCTGGTGAAAGTGAAGACGTCGCGGTAGCTGTCACCCAGTTCGGCTGTACTTTTTTAAACGCTCGCATATTGTTTGATTACTAATTCGAGTTAATATGATCTTTATGGCAACATAACAGTGGATAATTGGCCTTTTTTCCTGAACAACAATGTAAATCACAATCGCTTTATTATTTAATAACGTCAAACGCTTCGTTGGATTGGCCCCGACCGAGAAGACCTTTTCTTTCTAGACAGTGTTGTGGAGGAAGAACAATGAAGATCTAATTGTGGAGATTTCATAAGTTGGCTCCCGTAAATGAACAGCTTAGATATGGAAGTTCCAGCAGATGTGGGCACTATTCGCCGTAGAAACTCTACCCCCCAACCCCCATACACACAGCCCAAACACTCTATTGGAGGTTTTTTGTGGCGGTGGTGGTCCTCAGATCCTAGCAACCACCTAAATCTTCCAGTAGCAATTAGAGCTTTTTATCGGGCTTGCACTTCAGCCCTTTATATTGCCGATTTAGCATTAAGGCATTGAGTCCACACACCAAATTAGCGCAGCTCCCAAAGAGCCACAACCACTAATGCTCCCCTTCGGTCACTTTGGTTGTTGGACATCGAGAGTACCTGCCTGGGGCTTTTTAAAAAGTCTTATTTTGTTTTGATTTGATTTTTAAAACGGATTCACCAGTGCAGTGTCTTGGAATATATTTGTTTCAGGCAGAGTTTTGCAAGGGACACGAGCCGTTGTTTTGCAAATGCCTGGAAGAGCAGACGAAACCTACAGACCCCTCAAATGCAGACCGGCAACGCTTGGAAGGAATGGGTCCCCGCTGCTCGAATGAAAGATTAATCACATTTGCCCCCAAAGCCTCAATTCTAACGGTTCTCTATCACAGCTTTTGCCGTCGCTAGAGGACCGCTGCCTCTGGGGTCTTAAGACTTCGGAGTCTTTAGCAAATGGAGAACCCCCCACCATTTGGAATTAGGGTCAAGGAGAGAGACTCGGAGTCTACAGCAGGTTTTGTTTTTGCGTTTGCCCGCCTCTCCATTTTATTCAACTTCCAGTGCCTGTCGGGAGGCAGAACAATTCGCTCCCCGCCCCCCCCCGTCCCTGCCTCGCTTCTAAGATAAACAGGAGGTGCGAAATGCTTCGCCTGCACACGCGCCCTCGGGGCCCCTCTCCCCTCACCCCCCGCGCACCGTGCAGCTGTCCTCGGCCCAGACCTGGGTGGAGACATCCCCCTTCTCTCTTCCCACCCGCATTTTTTAAAAGCATCATATGGACGGTTATAGAGTCATGTCCACATTTTCGGCCACCTTCCAATTTCTTTCCGGTTCACTCTCCCCCCTTTCTGAGAACCTAAAAAGTGACAAGGGGAAGAGTCGAGGAATTGAGAGAAGGCAGTGGATTTTCAAAACTTATCCTCACCCCCATCCCCCGCCCCGTTAAAAGTGTATTTTACCACAAGGAGTGCATTAGGAAACTTTCCCTAACAGGAGTTGGGCGCAGTGTTATTCTTCTCCAGGGGCCCGATGGCCTCCCCGCCCCCGCTGGACAATGCGCGCTTTGAGGCTCGGTGGCCTGCAGGCAGCGGGAGACGAGGGGACTGGGCGGCCTTCCTCCAAGGAGCCCGCAGCTGGGGGAGCGCTGGGCAGGGAGCAGGGCTGGGGAGGCGGGCCATGCAGGAAGAAAAACCATAAAAGTACAATTTTCCTCCCTCCAGCCCTCCACAGAGACAAGCTTTGAGGACTTGGAGGCAGGGTGGCTGGGAGGGGGAGGTGAGAGGTTTTGCGTCTTGTTTCTTTATGTCCCGCTCCCCCATCCAAACATTTTATTTGGACACAAAATTACGCATCCTAGATTTTCTAACCCCCTCGCTCTCACTCTTGGGCACTTGGTCTCTGGTTAATGATATCTCAACCCGGGTCTTTAACGCTCAGATAGACCCCGGTGCTCACCCATGGCTCCAGCCGGTCTACTCACGCCCTACCCTTCCCTGCACTCGGGGTGCCGCGCCACGGGAAAAGCTCCCTGCCGGGCAGTCTGGGACACTACTTTCTAGTTTGGGCTTTTTAACCCAGAGAACACCACCATCCTCCCCTCCAGGCACCTTTTAGAAGAGAACCTCTGAGATCAGCAGAGGCCCTCAGAGGGTTACCATATTGGTGGAAGCGTTCGTCTGATGTTTTTAAAACGTTTACCAAACAGGGCGTCAGGGCCACGTGCTGTGCCTTCGAAACGCCGCGGCGGGCCCTGGCTTTCAGAGGCGCGGAAGCCGGCGCTGGCGAGGAGGGGAAGCTGAAGCTACTGACGGGCGTTAGGGGCCCGCGCTGCGCCGCAGGTCTGGCCGCAGCGCTGAGAGAAGCGAATTATCTGGAGCGTGTTTGATCTGGGGCTGCGTAGTCAGCTTCTGCTTTATTTGTTTGTTTGGAATCTCATATTTAGCAAGCTGGGACGGTGGCAGCAAGGGAGAAAGGAAGGGATGGAGGAGGGGGCTACGCGGTAACCACACCCCTTCCTAATGAGTTAATTTCCATATTCGCGCCTCCCGCATCTAGCGCCCTCTTTTTTCCGGACGTTACCGTGCTGTTGCGTCTTGCGCAGCGCAGACGCCTCTACTCTGGGTTGAAATGAAAAAGCTCGCGGTGGGAGCAAAAAATTGGTCTATTGATACATTCACTCCGAGTGTTGATCTTGGCATCACCGGCGGCCGGTTATTCCCCCTCTCCGCCCCCCAAGTGGGGAGCACACGGATTGCCGAGGGCTTGCAGACACCCAGGCAGGCAGCAGACAGAAACCGACATTCCTCCCGTTCCCCCGCCTCCAGCTGTCCGACCCCTACGTCCCTTTCTTTTTACCCAACTCCAGACGTTTTTTTTTCTCTGTCTCTCAAAGTTAGGGCAGTGAGGGCCGGTCGGCATTGAAAGGGGGCATGTAATCCCAAACGAATGAACCAAAAGTGAAAGTTTCAAACTAGATCTCGGTCCTGGTCGAGAAAAACGTGATCCTGCACTCGAGGGAGTGTGCTGGCCCCAGGGTGTGTATGTAAGGGAGAGGAGAGAAACTGAGGTCGTGAGATGGTGACTGGAGTCTGAGGCGGCTCAAAGTTGTGGCAAGCCAGTGAAGAAGTTTTGGAAGAGCCCTGAGCAGAAAACTCGAGGCGGGTTTCAGCTGCTTCTGACCTGGATTCCTATACATTCTTGTGGTGATTCTGCTCAGGAAATTGGAGAAACAGACTTTTACAATTGCTCACCTCCCCCCATCGCCACCATGCCACCCTCCTGACTTTGCCGCGCTCACTAGGGTGTGGGCTCGGGCTCGAGCTCCAAAATAGCTTGCTTGTCAATTGCGAGCTGTAGCAATATCAAAGTGAACTGTCCCAAGTAACTCTTGTCTAGATGCTGGGAAGAAGCTTAAGCAGCTCGCTTTAATGATGATTTGTAGCTCGGCGAGGGGCACGGACAGCAAACACCCCGCAGGTGTGTGCCATAACACCATCATCCGGACTTGAATGTAGATTACTCTGGCGATCGTTTGATCGGCCCTTTGAAACCCTTTACAATTGCCTGTGACGAACGGCCAGTCTCAGTTTTTCTCTGAATAATGCCTTGAGGGTAAGTCCTCCGGGCTTTTAAAGAGCTCTAGTATTTTTTTTTTTTTTTAAGAAGAAAAAGAAAAACGTTCGATTTTAGTTTAGCCATCGTCAACTTTTAGTCGCTAACAGGCATCACTCAAGCCATTCAATACTTAATGACCGTTACTTTTGCTGTCTTCCCAGAAGCCATAGATATATATCATATGTATGATATATACACGCATATATACATTGAGTTAATAGAAAGGAGAACGAAGATATTAATTTTGTTTTCTTTAGTTCCAAACTGCCCTGCCTGTTTATAAATGTTTGTGTGGGTGTTTATTATAAACATGCATTATTACTATTAATGCCATTGTTAATCTTGTCTTAATGCCTTCTCTGTTCTCTCTGAGTTACATCTGTTCGGACAAGTGGGAGTTTAACTTAAACATTAAGACTTTCCAAAGTAAAACTCCAGAGTTTACCCCCCCCAACACCTCCGCACCAACCCCCATCACCAAAATGAAAAAGGTGGTGCTGTTCAACCTTTAATATTTACTTAGAATGCTTACATAGGGGGAGGAAAAGGAACTTTTGTCTGAAACGTGCAACAAGCGGCACTTTGATTTCATAAAATAAATGTCAACAATTGCAAGAGCTTATCAAACTAGGGTAGGGGGTGGAGGGTGGGAGTGCAGTTGAATTAAAGACCCATTCCTGCCACTTCAGACTACAAAGGGTTACACATAAATAAGTGCCACATTTGCCTATTGCAAAAGTTCTCTCCGTGTTTTCTAAGTCACAACAGGGGAGGGGGAGAGCTGTCGTTTATTATCCAGCTCCAGGCAGGAGCAGACCCCAGTACCAAGAGGCTCTTAGCTTTGGCCGGCAGGAGAGGGGTAGCCTTTCAACAGCAGCCCCCTTTGTTCTCCCGATCTCTTTCCCAATTTCAAGCTTCACTTGCACGTCCCAAGTTTGTGTGTTAATGACGCTATTACCATCTGGCTCGCCCTACTTTCCAAAAGATATAAATCTCCTAGCTCCATTGCTCGCATTATCATTTAAGTGCCACCATAGCCAGAAGAAAAAGATGCTTTCAAGACTGCAGATTCTCTTGCACTGACTACCCCTGGCATGACTATTCCACTATATTTAGAGACTATACATTGGGTGCGGAAGAGCTCCTTGAGAGACTTGATTTCCCAAGAGCTGTCCCTCCAAGCCAAGGAAGACATGCTTCTGGGTGAAAGGAAGGCTTCAAAATGAATTTCCCCTTAAAATATTTTTGTCTTGTTGGCAACAGGCAGATAGTATGTTCCAATATACTTCTGTGCGGTTGTGCCTTCCTTTCTCACTCTCCGGTTGGTAAAAGTTACGGTGCAACGCCCAGACATTCAAGATGTGCCATTCTTCAAACCCTATTTTGAGTGGGGGAATAGGTTGGTCTCTCTGTAGGATGGGGGCAGGGGTGAAAGGAGATAAAAAGAGCCCCGTGTGGCAACTTTTGGGAACTGGGCCAACTGCATCCTCCTCTTAAACTCTCACTTTTGTAATGCCTGCATAGATGTGTAGATATTGTGGGATTACATACTTCTACCTGTAGATCTGGATCCACCTCTTCTTTCCTAGATAATCGGGATTTGCGTGTTTTGCTCACAAAAGCTGAGAAACCACAACAAAAAGAGTTGGGCTGGCTTATGCACGGCTCCACAATGACTTCATTTATCTGGCCAGGTCCATGTGAATAGAGCACAGCCGAGTCTGCCTCTAAACGCGTGGGCTCTTGGTCAGGCCCCTAGCTGATCTGAACAGCTAATTTCCCTGTGAGGGCTTCTGGCTACGGCCCTAGACTGCCAGGTCCGGCGGCGGCCGGCCGGGGTTGGGGGGGGGGAGCATATCTCTTTCCTTGTGAGGCTGTCTCTCTTCTTCCCAGTGCTGTCTTCACAAAGGCAAATTCCACTAAGATAAGCCAACCCTACAGGTTGGAAGAAGAATCCGAAAGGTGAACTTCCCAGGTTCCTAAGAAAAGCTCTTAAAATCAGCAGGATTTGAGATTTCAAAAATAATCTTGTTGGACTAAGAAAGCATCTTTAATGAAATACATTCTTTTCAAGGGAATGAAAGAAAATCACTTGTTATATATTCCCAATACTTTGAACTGAGCCCAGAGATGCCTAAAACAGTGATTAATTTATATCACACTGGTGGAGCTGTTTGCACGCAAAAGCTGCTTTTTTTCCCCCCTTTCAGTTCGCTTTCCTGCTTCCCCCCACAAACTCAAAAAAGATCTTGTTTAGAAATTTGTATCCCTACTTTTTCCTTTTGAAAATATTATCGAGTTGATATGAACAAATTGCAGAGGATATACCATTTAAGTAAGATGCACTTTTAATCACTGATCATTAAAATGGTTATGTTAAATATACTCAATTACATGCATGACTTAACTCTAACAGTACTTTCTATTCTCCCAGCTGCTCACGTATTCCTTAACGATAGTCTGCGGTAGAAACTTGATTATGCTGAATTCATACATTTCGATGGATTTCATCAGCCTAATTAATGCCTCAGTGTGGTCCTGGGGTCTTGAATGAACCCTTTACTATATTTGAGGTTAGAGGCAGTGTTGGAATGTAGAAGGTTTTTCTTTCTTAGTTACTCCTGAGGTAGTTCGGGAGTCCACTAAGCAGGGTAGGTAGCAGTTGTTAAACAGAAGGACTATGCAAAACAAGGAAACCCATCCCAATGGCAGAAAAAAAAAAATAAGGCTAATTCCTCCTTCTTATTTCCACATAAATATTTTTGGATTCAATAGGCAATCTCCAAATATGTAGGAAAGAGGAAATTACCACCCCTCTGTTGTACCTTAAAACTACACTGGAAAGGGAACGTTGAAAATAGATTTATAACTGGTGGCTACATAAACTTCCTTTAACTCATCAAGGCTGTCCCTGCTCCCTCCCTTCTTGCTGCTCCATAACTTTTAGGCCTCATTTCTCCTCCATTTCAACTTTCATCTTTCCCAAGGAAACACTTAAGGCCAGGATTCCTGAGAAACTCCAGTCACCCCCCATGTGGGTGACTGCCAGTCTTTTCAGGTGTAAATTAACATTTGAATACATCTCAACCCTGCTGACCCTTACCACCACCACCACCATCCGGGCCTCAGCATAGTGGCAGCTCATCTGCACCCCCACAACTGGCCAGGCGGGCAGACTGAGGTCAAATTTCCCAAACCCCACCCCCAACAAAAGAACCAAAAAGTGTATTGCCTACAAGTGAAATCCTGATATCTGTCTATGTCCAATGAGACACCTGTGGAAGAATATCATTTAAGACATACTTTCTCCGTCAAAGAAGGGTACCGAAAGAGGGGGGGAAAAAGAGAGAGAGAGAGAGAGGTATCTTGGTTCTTTAAGAAATGTCCCAACGGGGGCAGGTGAAACTTGAAACTTCCATCCTAGTCTGAGTTCCCAAGGACAAACTGTTCACCCCAACAGAACTTCCTTCAAGGCGGGGGGGGGGGGGGGTGGAGGGGGTGGTCCACTGACCCAGACTGTGGTGGCAACAGGGTCACAGCATCCCTGGACATCTAGCTGATGGAACAGGAAGGATTTCGGATCTATAACCAAATTACCATCTTGGAACTTGGTGCTTGTTATGCTAATGTAATGACTTCTGTAGTAAGAGTATATTTTCAGGGTTGGAAATAGCTTTTTAGAATGCTTTGTGTAATGACAGACAAAATGTGCCAGCGATGATGGCACAATACTCCTGGCAAACACCCTGGGCCATTTTAACAGATAAATGGAGACCCAGAATGTTTGTGAAATGAAGCCGAGAGGGAGCTTGGTGAACTGGTGAGAAAGCAGGTGCTCGTGGCAAGAGCGCCGCAGTGGCAAAGATGTGCTCGCAGCTCCCCCCTTTTCTCTCAGACCTAGCTGGGTAGCAGCAGAGTGCACTGCTCAGTCCCTTGGGGTGGGTGTCTAGGGAGGAAAAAAAAAAGATAAGTGTTTCATAAATAGCACTGCAAATAAGCAGTTACCTCCAGCTCATGGTTTGTGTACTCTTAAGTTTAGATTGCAGAGAGTAAGGGAAAGAAATATTTCCTGTGGGTATTGTTTTTTGGGGGGGGGGGGTATGCAAATATAGACAGAAATGAACAACTTAGAATTTTAGAACCATATACGCTGGGGTTGTCCAGTACAGCTCCCGTATCCAGTGTATCATATCTCTGCATTGTGTGATTAAGAATTGAGGCAAGTTCTCCAATTTGTGATATTGACCTCACGTGGTTTATGTCTTGGGAATCAAGGACTAGATAGTTTAATGTGCCATATTTCTAAAATAAATAAATAAATAAATAAATAAGACTCTTCAGTGTAGTGTATAGGAGTGGGATGAAATCAGTCACTTCCCGTAGTTATAATAAGGTAAATTCAGACATTCGAGTATCCCAGAAGAGAACTCTTTTCATCAGTTACCTGCCTTTGGTGGACATCAGCTAGGTCACTCACAGCCTGGTTATCCCGTACCTAGTTCTTTCCTTCCCTGTCCCCTGCTACCTCCTCCTCCCACCCACCTATGGCATTTACTTTGGAAATCAGTGACTCGGTTCCTAGAGGGGTTTTCACCTCTTCTGCGTGACACGAGTGCCAAATGTCAACTCGCAGCTATGGAGAAGCCTGTGAACTATGATAATGGATAAACTCGACTGTGTTACAGTCCTGTTTGGGGCTAGAGCAAGGTTGCCAAGGCATAGTCTGAATGAGTTGGGGGCTTCTGAGATCTTGTAAAATGAGGCCAATTTGAAATGTTGGCACTGAATGCTGAGCTTTTTATAATAGCACATGTTGTCCCGTTTTCTTCTAGGGTTGAATAGGAGCAAAATACCTGGCTGGGTGCAGTGGTTCTCTGATGACAAATGAACTAATTAGAAGTGGTGTTTCTTAGTTGATCCCAAAGATCTTAGTGATGGTAGATGTGGGAAATGCAGGCTCCCACAGCTTTAGTTTTACAAAAGAGAAGTTTTGCGTACCTATGCTTTGACATTGTAAACTGAATTTGTCTCACCTAGCTTGCTGCTGTTTGATCCCCTCTAGTACTTTTCTTCATATAGATGGGTATAACTAATATTTACTACATCAGCTTGCTGACAGAGCAAATTCATGAATCAGAATACCTTTCACCTTATGTGTAAATGATTTGTAGTATGCCACGTTCATGAGGCTTCCCAGCAAGGTTCTTCCCGAGATAAATTAACATGTTTATCACATAATCTAACCTACCAAGTGGGATAGATTCCACAGTAAGGCTGCCCAGTACCACTTAAAAAAACCCAAAAACCCAAGATGAAACAAGTCATTGAGTTAAAAGTCCAGAGTAGTAGATCATAGTTAAAGGGAGCCGATACAGATAAGGAAGGATTATGTCTTCTTCATGGCAGCATTTGTAGGTGGCAGATTGTAGAGAAGGCTGGGAGTACAGCAAAATACAGTGACGCTGAGGCAGAGAAACATCTTGCCAGAGATTTATGGGTTCCTGCTACTTAATTTCGGATGCTATTCAGTTACTTTTGAGCCGAAGGATTTATATACTGCAGAACTCCTGATCACATTGATGGGAAGGATCCAGGACTTCAAAGGATAGGTTTTGAAACTGTTGGACATTTAGTTTCAGATTTTAACTCCAAAATCCAAATCTGAATTGCTTATAGGTTTGGGGAGAAAAACACCTAGTTTGAAATTCTGTTATAAACTCTAGAAGAGCAAACAAACTTAGATGAACTTAAAAATAGCCTCAAGTCCTAGATCCCAATACTCAGACTTCCTCTTGGTGGAAGAAAAAAGGGAGCACTTGGTCTCTAACCAGCAGAGAAGCCTATTCTCCTATCTCCTTGGTCTCAGTAAATCGGTCCTCAGCCATTCATAGAGACTATGACATTTATGCTGTCTGGGTAGTAGTTTTGGTCTCATGTCATCCAAATAGCACATTTTTCAAACTCAGAAATGCCAGATCGTGTTATTTCTGTGGTGAGGGGTTGCGTAGGACCTGTGACAGCTGAGTTTTTCCTATCGATTATGTGACAATGCAGTTCATTTATGGAGTTCAGGGAAATGAGAAAAGCCCCCAGTTTAACAAGAAGACCCTTAATTCAAGTGCTGTGTTGTGTTTAGTAGAAGAAATTTAAACTCAAGTTGGAGAAAGAAGAAGAGTGAATTAAATTGTGAACCCAAACTTTTGTAGCTAAATCAACCTTCTAGGAGGGCTGTGACTGATAATTTAATCTGAAATCTTATGATTAGGTAACTGGATTTGTAAACCTCACAAGAAATCATATCTTACATAGAAAGTCATGTTTAGATCAATGTATGTGTTTAAAGTTGCTTCCAAATTTAAAACACAGAGTACAGAATGTTAAAAAAAAAAATCAAAGGGTGCTTTTGTGAATGTGTGTCTGTATTGGGTGGGGTGATGTTTATAGAGGTGATAACATATAAGCACTTTGAAAGATCTTTTTCAGATCTCTCTTAAGTTCTGAAATGAATTAATATGCACTCATTCTTCCAATGCATCCACAGATAAAAACATCACTATTATTTATCTTGAGCATCAATTCCTAATAATTTTCTCTGTCTCAGGATGTAGACAGGCATGCAGAAGTAACTAGACGTCCAACACATGCCAAGGTCTTGCGGGCCCAGCATTTCAAACAAAAGAAAACTCGGGTAACACGACTGTAAATCAAGGGCGCTTGAGACCACAGACACACGCACCCAGAAGGGTTAATTGGAGGAAAGGGTAGAGAGAGGTTTCCCCGGGAGCAGCCTGTGTGAGCAACAGGAAGAAAGAGAGCAAGGGCTAGAGCCGACTGGTAGGCGCCCTGCAGTCCTGAGCCGAACAGACGCATTCGCTTGTTGGGGGGCAGAGCACGGCCTGGTGGGGGGGCAAACCTGGAAAAGTATGCACTGGGTGGTTCCGGCATCCTGCCCCCCCCACCCTGCCACCTCCGTGCATCTGCTTCTTTATAGCCTGAAAGCCATCCAGCAGTTTGAAGGCGTGATTATTGACAATTTGTCAGCCCAAATTTGTCGCTGGCAGTAACTTTTCGTGAAGTTTCACTCTCAGGCACTGGAGTTTGCGGATTAGGAAACTGGTGGTGGAAGCTCATTTTCCCATAGCCTGCTTCTCACTGAGAAATGGCAGGTAGAAGAGGGAAAAAGGAACATTCGTCTGACTCCAGTCCCTCCCAGCACATGAGCCATGAAGATCTAGGGGAGAAACTGGTTCCACCTCCTATAAAACTTTGCCCTTCTCGCGAGTTCCTTCACAAAAAGGTCCCTCACCCCCCGCTCCCAAGGGCTCTGTTTTTGGGCCCACAGTTCAGGTGAGCAACCTGGGACTGAGACCTGAAGTTACCATTTTTTGTTTTGTTTTGTTTGCCATTTCTTTCGTATTTGTGGATGCGGATGACTCAAATGCCCAGGGCCAGGGCCCTTATTCGGAAAGTGGAAACTTTCACCTTCGTGCCCCTCCTTTTCCCTTCCTCTTGCTGGCCTGGAGGGTGTGGTGACCAAGGGGCTGGGCTGTCCTGCAGATGAAGCAGCTGCCGTGCCTCACCCCTCTTTGCTGATAATCATTAAAATTCAATTTCAAAATTTCTGTCTTTAACAATTTCCCAAGGAGCCTATGAAAGATGCCAAAAGAGTAGGGCTTTTTTCACATGGCCCTGTCCTGGGAGCAGGCAGGCCCTGGTCAAAGTTGCTTCAGAGCCCGCTCCCAGGAGCAGTTTGGGGCATCGTGTCCGGGCTGGACTGCTGTGCCCACTTGGATGGAAGGAACAGTTCTGGGAAAGTGTAAAGGCAGGTTAAGAAGCTGGGGAAGGCAACTAGCATTTTTGTCATCCACATTGCCCCTGGAGCACAGCCAGTCTGGTCCTGGGGGTGGAGCTCAGAACCAAGTGGAAAGTTCTCACTCTTTAATCTTCCAACTCCTCACTGACTTTCTTCTGCCCGCTCAGCTCGCTGGCCTCTCAGCCTTGATTCCAAAAAGAAAAATATTTCTATATCAGCAAGTTCCCTTCTGTCAAAAAGCTTCCTTTAACAGCTCTTTCTCCTTTGGGTGGAGAAGTCAGCTTCTGGGTCAAGAGGAGGCTTTCTAAAGTGTTTTGAGAAACAGAACAATAGATGCGCATGGGCAAAGTGGGGTGGCTGAGCTTCTTCTGGAGCTTTGACTGAGAGTTGCCAAACAAACATTGTTCAGACCCAACCTCAGAGTAGTGTTTTTCGTTCCCTGCGATTAGTACCAAAGATGCCCCCCATTGGAATGGATGGAAAGAATACAGCATTTCTTTGAAATTCTAGGTGGGAGTTAAGTACCTGACTCTTATTGCCTTCACCTCTTAATCACGTATGACCATCTTCCTAAATACCAGCTTTCTTTCCTATGAAACCATTGGCTCCTCAGCATACCTGGTACTTTTTCTCCTCCCCTTAAATTTTTATCCCTTGCTCTTTTTTCCTCTGGGGCCTGGAGCCAAATTCTCAGAATTAAATCATGATCTCACAAATGCCATGACAAGTTAACAGGAGAATTTGGGGGCAGTGCTGAAAATACATGATATGGAGAATAAGTGTTACAACTGGATGCAGCTACAAAGTGGCAGTTTGGGGTATCAGCAATGAATTCCACATTTTCCTATAGGCTTCTATTTATTTAATTTTCAGGATCTACTGATCCTAATAGATACAAGTTAAAACTGAAGTAAATTAGAGAAACGTTAAAGAAAGACCAGATTAAGCCCTTTCCAGACTGGCAGCCCAGGGTATCTTATACAGTCTGTGATTTTTTGGACAGATTCTTTCATACCACTGGAAACCTAGATAGGCTGATACCCAAAGCCCTGCTTCTTGGTCTTTAATTACAGACCTGTCAGAGTGGAGCTCTGTACCAATTCAAAGAAAATCAATCAGTGCTTACTAGCCATAACAAATCAATAAAAACAATTAGCTGGAGAAATAATATTAACAACATGCCCTTGTTACCATCAGACAGGAGTCCCTAAGAACTTTGAAGCTTCCTATAACACGTATTATTTTATTGCTTTACTACCTGATTTTGTAGAATTTCTGCTCACGTGATATCTAAAGTTGTTTCCTGAAAGTGCAACGTGAATGAGTTTTACAATCATTTTATACCATGGTCTCAGATTAACTGTATCCCCGAGGCTTTGAATATGTCTGTTGGTGTGGACTAACAATATTCTTTTCCGCTGTGAAGGGGCCACATATTGTAGTAGAGAACACACTAGGCTGGACATGCCAAGTAGGATCTAGGTCCCAGTTTAGGCATGTAACTAACAGTTGGTATGCACGGCAGTTCGTGGTTTGGGGCTTCAGATTTCACATATAGAAAGTAAAAAGCTAGGACTAGGTCATCTCTTAGGACCCTCTTAGTCCCTAGATTCTTAGTCCCCTGTAACACACTTGTGAACTTTCAACCTAAGAAAAGATCCAGGTCTATGAGTTACTGAATAAACTATCTATTTCATCATCTTTTCAGTAAAAGTTTATACAGAAGATTGACAAATGATTTTTGTTTTTTTCCTAAAAGATCCTAAATTTGACTAGAGGAAATCAAGCTAAGAGACTTGGCATTGTTTTCTCGCATACAAATGAACCATTGTGTTACACTTAAACTTCTTTTCCTTTTCAGATCCAACTTAGAAATAATGTTTCGCCCAAGATAAGGCTTGTGGTTTAGGAGATTCTGGTCTGGCTTGCCTCATTTTAAGACTTTCTATCAGCTCTTTTCAAAACCTGAGGAGGACCTCATTTCCTGTTGGAGAGTTCCTCATACTTTGCCAGCCTCCGGGTCTTTAGGGAAGCTTGCCAAGAGTTCCCAACTGGGAAGGACAATTTGAGCTCATCATAGAGAATGAGCTGGTACCACAGTTGTGGTGACTCACCAACCTGGTTGCCCACTTTGCAATGGCAAGAACCACGCCATCTAGTTGAAAGACCTGTGTTTTAGCAAAGTGCAATTGGATCACATGACAAAATCACCTCATCAAAATAGTCTCTGATCTGCCCTTTTACTAGCTGTTTTGAGAACAAGGCAAGAAAGGAAATTATATCCTGAATTATATTTTGTTTCTTAAAAATTAAGATTAATTAACAGATCCTTGCCTTTATGTCCAGTCTGTTCTAAGAATTTAGTGGTGATTACAGAATGGGGAAAATAGGTCACAGCAAAATGAACATTCAAGATTAGGTTAGAACATACCTCTGAAATTTGAAGTGAATCAGTATTCATTTTTGGAGTGTCAGTTACTACATTTCTATAATTCATCATTTCTTTTTCTTGGCTTAGAGTCAAGATAAGAAATAATATTTAGGCCAAAGACATTGTTTTGTTATATAGCCACTGCTTTTAAAAATGCACATCCACTCTCCCGCTCACCCTTGCTTCATTTGTGCACGCTCATGCTCACACACTCACTCACACACACACACACACACACCCAGCACCCAGATGCTGGAGAAAGCCCTTTCAAAGCATCTAGGACCTCAGTCATGTACAAGGTAGATGGGAAAATTAAGGGAGGGCCAGAGCAGCAGCAACACTAAGAGTCATTGGTTTTGCTTTACAAAAAATCATTGTATAGTACACAGGTATTTTTAAAAGCAAGTATTATTATGATCGAAGAGTATTATCCAAGTTATTACAATTCTCGTCTCATTTCAAGTCACATATAGGAGCCATTCTAAAGTATTTTGTATTATAATCTGTTACCAAAAAGCAACTAGTAAAGTCTTAAAATGTGTATAGGTTTACCCCATGGGGAATTAAATTTTAATTTATAAGTCTTTCTATTGTTGTGGAGCTTTAGGACAAGTTAGCATTTGATATTAACGTGGACGAATATGCTATGGCTTTTTTAGCTTTAATGTGCATGGCTCTAAAATAAAGTACACATTGCATTTTTTCCTCCCTGTATTCTTTTGTTATAGTAAATTATTTTTGCGATGTTGTTTTTCATGTACACAAGTCACTTGGTAAAAGATAGAATATATAATAATAATAATAGCCCCTTGCTTTTCTTCTAATTTTACTATTTCAAGTTAAGCAAAAATGGACACTTCTCTTTCAGGAAAAAAAATATTGAGTTTATTTTTGAGGCAAAAATGATTATTTAGTTACAGTATTTTTTTCCCTAATAGATTAGCATTTATGATGGGTCTTATTTCAAAGCTGATTATTCTCAAAGAAAAGCGGAGCGTTATTAGATATTCCAAGTAAATTACGTTGTTTAAAAAGTATTTTAATACATTATTCAAATTGTCAGCTATTGGAAAGGGTAAAAAAAAAGGCAGTATCTATTCCAAATGTGAATTTTGCGGCTTGAAAGACCTTAGAAATTCCAATTTCTTTAGGACAGCAGTAGAAATTAATATAAAGGCATACACAATTCAGAACTCCCTCGATTTTTTTTTAAACTTTAACTGTGAGAGGCATCTCTGCAAGGTAGGTTTTAACATATTTTTTCCTAATTTTTTTTCCTCCTTTCAGTAAGAAGGATAAGCTTTTAGAGTACCCAGTCACCGTGGTAACTGCCAAAAAAATTCTCCTGAAGTTTGAAGAGGTCAGCTAGCAGGGTCAACCACTCTGGCCTCTCTCGGAGCTCCGTCTAGCATGCCCCAGCCTGTAGTTGGAGTGTCAGGCCAGATCTGACCCTGGGAGGTGGACTATTCCGGCTCTGATATAAATTTTTTGAGTCAGTTCATGGCCTGGACTCTCCAGGTGGCCTCCAAAATCTATTTTGACCCCCTGACCCTGTCTCACGGAAGCATAGCATCCACGCTAAGTAAGGATTTAGCCAGGAATGACAGCTTTCTGCTGAGTGTTATTGGGGACAGTGTAAACAGTTTGGAAAGCAAGTAAGGAGGTGTGAGTGCTAGAAATCGTTAAAAGCACATTAAAAAGCAACTTAAGAAATCTTTCTTTGTAAAGAAAAATTTAAAATAGATATTTGTTACATAATTTTTATGTGATTTGTAGGATTTTCTTAATCTAAGGAAAGTTTTGAATATAAACCCTCAAACCAGGCATCTTTCTCCTTTTATATACTTTGTTACAAATATGCAAATAAGATAGCCTGACTTGCAATGAAATAGGCACAGCAGAGATGTAACATATACAGAAAGAGAAGCCAGTTATTAAAATACATTAATCGAGAGTTTCTCGGATTTTAAATACTAAATTACGTGTGTGTGTGTGTCTTGATATGTTTAAAATGGGAAAATTAGGAACCTTAGAATGAAGACACACCTGCACCGCAGGCCAAGTACCTTGTCACTTTGTAAAACAAAGAGCCAATATACCTATTTGGATCCAAATGAGATTAAAAATTATAAATATGGAAGGTTAGCTCTTAAAGCACAAAAGGGGAAAAACCAATAAATTAATAGTGTCTCTGAATTAACTCTGTATTTTCAACAGTTTAAGATACCAAAAGCTAGAAAAAAAAAATGATGTATATAAATCATCAGTGATTCTTTCTTTTTCCTCCTTTTTTTTTTTTTTTCCAGGATGCCACCCTGAAAGTTTTATTTTCTCCAGGAAAGTAGAGTTCTCTTTGAGAGTTCTAGCCTGTGAACTCAGTATGTAAATGTGGTCATCAAGCAAGACGGAGCTGCCAAGAGGGAAGATTTTGAACGTTTCTCTTTCCTAAAACCCTTCCCAGCATTCCTTCTTCTGGGGGTGCTTTACTTGAAGTTTCCCTCTTTCCCCAACACTGTTGAAAATAGCTCCCAAGCAACACTGCAGTAGCTAAACCAATTGTACTGCGAAGTTGTTGAGCTGGCATTTCATCTGAATCCTTTGTAAAAATTAGATTTTAAGTAGGGGTGAGTGTCCTTTTGGGAGAGGGGACAAGGGGGAGGGGAAGAAGAGGGGGAGGGGATGAGCAATTTATACACATATATACTCTTTGTGTTTGAAGGCCTCTGTGTCTTGGCGTCTCACTATGTTAAATCCCTATTATAAAACTTATCTTCACAAAGCCTATTATAGTATTCTGAGAACAAATTGGACCATGAATAACTTAGTTGGAAGTGTAGATTATTTTCTACTCAGGAAAAGTTAGAGATGACAACAGCTTAACTAAAAGAATAGTGATTAATTTTAAATAGATGGATTTCAAAGTTTCACTCTCGATAAAGAGTACCTTTGATATTTCCCCTCTTCAGACTCATGTTTCCACTTTCTTTGTATTAAGAATTGTCCTAGTGATTACACTGTCCATCTAATACAGCATGACTCTGACTGTAGATCTTTTTCTTACAGGTTGCTAATCTGTCAGAGAGGTGAGCAGAAAGACACTCCACTTCCTATTGATTAAATATATGGTTCCAAAGTGGGACCTGTGCTTAGATATCAGACTCTCTGTTAGAAATACTATCTGGCATAAATCAAAATTTCTCAATTAGATAAAATTATTATTTAAAAACATCTTAAGTTTGTTTAATGCCCTACAGCTTACAGAACACTTCTCAATTCATAATTTTGTTTGATCCTTAGAAGACTGTTATGATATAAACACATAACACTAATCTCATTTTACCAAGGAGGAAGCTGAGTCACTTGTACACTGTGATCCAGCTGATAAATGGAAGAACTGGGATACCCACTCAGATTTTATAGCTTCTGTTTTAAGTGATTAACCTGTAGCAATAGGCATTTAAATTCCTTTTGTGTTCTACATCCCTGAAAATCAAGATTTTGTATGAAGGAGCAAAGTTTTTATATTTCACAGATACAGAAGTTAAAGGACCTGATCGAAAAAAAATTCTATTCACTTAAAAATACATGTCATGATTTAGTGTTTTCCCTCGTGTGTGCACGCACATGCATATGTGTGCGTATCAATAGTCTTTCAGAGGAGACAGTCTTAATTTCTAAAAGCCAAACATGGGCAACCCTATATAAACTAATAACTGCCTGGAATTTTTTAAAATGTCCTTGAAAACCATAAATTGTTTCAAAATAGCATGTAACAACAAATAAGCCTTTAGAAACACGTTCTGCCTGTGAAGTACTGGATAGCATGGCATTGATCAAGTTCTAGAGTGTTGTAAGTGAGGTTCCCTTCTTTTTCAGTTTCATTGAGATAAAATCAACAAAACTGGAAGATATTTAAAGCATATATCCTGATGATTTGATAAACATAAACATTGTGAAAGTATTCCTCTTATCTGCTTAATTAACATATCTATCACCTCACGTTTGTCTTTTTTTTTTTTTTTTTTGGTAAGAACATTTAAGTTTTTTTCTCTCTTTAAAAAAAAGATTTATTTATTATTTGTCAGAGCGAGAGAGAGCACAACAGGGGGAGCGGCAGGCAGAGGGAGAAGCAGGCTCCCCGCTAGGCTCCCCGCTGAGCAGGGAGCCGGATGCGGGGCTCGATCCCAGGACTCTGGGATCATGACCTGAGCCGAAGGCAGATGCTTAACCCTAACTGACTGAGCCACCCAGGCGTCCCTAAGTTTTACTCTCTTAGCAAATTTCAATTATTCATTACTGTGTTATCAATTACAGTCGCCATGTTAACCATTAGATCCTCAGACAGTATTCATCTGGTAGCTGAAAGTTACTACCCTTTTACCAACCTCTTCCTAATTCCCTTACTCCCCAGCCTCTGCCCTTCTAGTTTTTATAGACTGGTATCTTTTAACATCTTAGCAAGTTGGATAAACAAAGTTGTATAGGACTACTTTTGTTTCTCTTTGGTTTTTACTTTCCATGTTAAAAAAAAAAAGTTTGCAAAATACTCTAGAAATAATAAAGAAAATGTTTAGTTAACTTGCTATTGATATAATCTATCTGAACAAACAGAAATCAAGAAATACAAAAGGATACTGCCATGTGATTCTTCTTAAGGAGGTTTTTAATTACATTGTTTTAATTATGTAATGAAGGCAGTGTGGATGTTAATATGGAAATTATTTGTTTATTTATTAAATTGTATGCACTTAAATTAGTCATTTTATATATACTTAAATTAAGGTTTTTGTCCTTAAATTATGCGGGCAGCCAGACAAATCCAGTTAGGCTTTTTGGGATTAGATAAAATTAAAAAGTATCCAGAAAAGGAAAAGCAACTGTTCTAGCTGGATGTTGCATTTGTCAATTTGTATCAATAATGACATATATGTTAACCTTTCTTGTACTAAGGTTTGTCAATTAAAACGTGACATTAGACCAAAGATTATTCATTTTGACTTGGAGGTAGATGCTCAAGCCTCCAAATTCAAGCTTTGATTATCTTCTCTACTAATTCTCAAATTAAGAAATGACAAAATAAGAACTCTCATACTAGCACTAATATGTTTGTTTAGATGCCTTTTGCAATTTTTTCTTATTATATTACCAATTTCATTTAGTTTGCTCATGTGTGTCTTCAACATCTGTCATTGTCCAAAACAGGTTTCCTTCCTCCTACCTCTCCTCCCTCCCTCCCTCCTTTCCTTCTTGTCTTCTTTTCTCTTTCCTCCCTCTTTCCCTTTTTTCTTTCCTCCCCCTCCTTGTGTTACTCCTTGATTTTTAGGTAATTTTGTTTTAAAATGTAGAGCAGCTTGGGCCTTAAGGGGCTTATCTAATGCAATCTGATGCCAAACTGATATGCTGCACAAGAAAACATTTACTTCAGTTAAACTTATAACAAGTCAGAGAACCCTGAAGTATAATATCAATAGTTCTCTGACAACCAAAATTCAATCCTGAGGGATCAACTTTTAATGTTATAGATTCTGGCAGTTTTCCTCTTGTGCTGTCTTGATATAGTCTTTCTAAGTCATTTAAGCTATCAGGTAGTTTTCAGGTAAATTTCTCATGTTGCAAAAGAAGAAGATGAAGGAGGAGGAGAATTATTTTAGGAATCTGAAAAGAAATTTTGTCATATTTATATGTAAGTACATAGAAGCACCATGGAAAACATTGAAAAGCATAAATAGGGGTGCCTGGGTGGCTCAGCCATTGGGCGTCTGCCTTTGGCTCAGGTCATGATCCCAGGGTCCTGGGATCAAGCCCCGCATCAGGCTCCCTGCTCAGTGGGAAGCCTGCTTCTCCCTCTCCCACTCCCCCTGCTTCCTGCTTGTGTTCCTGCTCTCGCTGTCTCTCTCTCTGTCAAATAAATAAATAAAATTAAAAAAAGAAAAGAAAAGCATAAATAAAGATCAGAGATTCCTCATTTTTCTTTTAAGTCATCCCTGTCCAATATACTGTGGTAGCAAAGGTGTGTTTCCTTCCTCCTTCCCTCCTCCCTCCTTCCCTCCTTTCTTTCTTTCTTCTTCTTTCTCTTTCTTTCTTTCTTTCTCTCTCTTTTTCTTTCTTTCCTTCCTTCCTTCCTTCTTCTCTCTCTCTCCCCCTTTCTCCCCCACCCCTGAAGTTGTTATCAGCCTGGACAGATTCATATAATTTTGGCAAAATAAGATGTTACTTTAAATGGTACAAGAATTATTTCTAGTGACATTTTTAAGTAAGTCAACCAGGCATAAAAAGGTTCTATATTCTTAGGGAAGCAAAAGTATATAACTGTGTAGTAGAAAAATCACAATGCATAGTGAAAAATTCAGTCAGCTGTTTGAGGATTAATTTCTATAATATCAGATTTGTCCCTCTCTCTCAGTATTGTAAATGTATCTCACTTATTTGAGAGCTGATGGATACAATTCATTATTATAAGTAAAGCATATGACTCTTGATCTTGGGGTTTTACGTTAGAGCCCCACGTTGGGTATAGGGGATACTTAAAAATAAACTTTTTATTTATTTTTTTTAAGATTTTATTTATTTATTTGACAGAGAGAGAGAGCAAGAGAGGGAACACAAGAAGGGGGAGAGGGAGAGGGAGAAACAGGCTTCCCACCAAGCAGGGAGCCTGATGCAGGGCTCAATCCCAGGACTCTGGGTTCATGACCTGAGCCGAAGACAGATGCTTAACGACTGAGCTACCCAGTTACCCCTAAAAATAAACTTTTCAAAAAAAGCTTTACCTATTTATTTTAGAGAGAGAGAGCACTGGAGCAGGGGGAGGGGCAGAGGGAGAAAGAATCCTCAAGCAGACTCCCCACTGAACATGGATCCCAGAACCCTGAGATCATGACCTGAGCCAAAATCAAGACTTGACCACCCAACTGACTGAGCCACCCAAGTGCCTCAAAAATAAACTCTTAAAAAAATAAGAAAAAAGTAGGGATTGGAACCAGAAAGTACAAAAAATCTCAAGATTTGGGCCCAGCTATCTTTGAAAGAGAAATTGGCATGTGCACAAATGTCTTTTCAGGATAAGCTATGGTAAAGGTATGAACAAACAGCTATGAAAATACAGAGTAGCCTAGAGAAGCTTGTTGGAGAAAATGGGGATTGAAGAATAGGTAGGGCTATGGTAGAAAGACATGGGGCCGGGCCATATTCCAGGTGGAGGGGAAAGGTAGAGGAGCGAGATTGTACCAGGGTACCATAGAAAATTATTTAATGGATTTAAGATAAAGTTTCTAGAATAACATAAAATGAGGCTGAATATTATCTATTTTAATAGGTTGATTTATAGGTTTATTCACCCAGGAAACAAAGTCCTCATAAGTGCCATGACAACATTTTACCAGTTATAAAACCATTTCTTTTAAAGAGAGTTAAAATTCAGTGAAAAAGAATAAGTATCAGAAATCTAGTGCTTCTCACACCAGATTATTCTTGGATCTGGGTGCCTCTGTGACCCTCAGTATCCTCATCTGGATATCTATTTCTCATATTTGCAAAATAACATCAAATATCAAAATGAAGACTCTTATGGAAAATCAGTTATCATTTTTCAAAGATATTTTGTGGGTCACTTCTTATATGCCACTTCTTCCAGCGTTCCATTATAGAGTTACAAATAAACACTGAATCTTAAAATGTATTTTTAAATGAATGACTCTTCAGCCTAAGAAAAAAATCATTTTTTTAATTCTGCATTCAGAAGCCGTACATTCATGCTTATGCAAGTGAATGAAAGTTTAGAAATATATTTAAAAATGTTTCAAAGCCCGCAGAGATATCTTGCAATCAGGAAGTATCAGCAATTGTATGAACAACCTCAGAATCTTCAATAAAAAAATACTAAAAGGCAAAGAAGCAGGGAATAAAGGCACACTGCATACATTCTAGAAACATCAGAATCATCCTGTAATAATCAAAATAGTAAACTGATACAAATGTTTTTGGTGATGTAACATGCAAGAGTCTAGGAATAGAATGTTGTTAACTGTCAATCTTCCCGATAAGAAATCTCAAGTCCAGTAGAGACTAAATCCTAGATCTAAGGCTTTGAAATCAGGCCCAAGGAATATTTTACAGGGGAAATGGGTTGAAATGTATCAAACATCAAATTAGAATGAAATGTGAGGCAAATACTATGGATGGATGCAAGGGTTCTCAAGGGTAAAAGAAACACCCATTCTTGTATGTGGCTGGTTAATCAAGTTGGATAAAGCACTGGTTAATTGTCCAGAACCATATATTTAATTTCAATTTAACTTTGCTCTACTACATAGCCTCAAACTATAGCCCCCTCCTAACAAAAGTCTTTCACTTACAGTCTCCTTTCAGTCAATACATAAAGCTTTTGAGTGCTCCTAAGGGACAAGGCGCTACGTAGGCGCTACTGAAAGAAAAAGGTGTTAAAATTAAAAGGAAAAGGTGTTATATCTCTTGCCCTCAAAGATACAAACAATATTCATATTTAAGGCTCCACCTAAAGCAAATTATTGACATTGCAGTACCCACTTAAGGACCACTTGTTTGCAAAGCTTTTCCTTTATATTTACCATAGCTGTATATCAGATATCCCCAGTACCATAATTCTAAACTTGACTGCGGCACTGCAAACAATATAAAAGTTTACAGAAGCAGAAGTGAAAGTGGTTTGTAGAATTGGTAAAAGTACCTGTTGTCACTTCTCTGGAAGCATGTATCCTTCTAGCTCTCAGATAAAAAGATGTATATGTGAATGCATGTATGGAAAGATAGGTAGACAGATGATGGCTAGATGATAGGTAGATAGATGATTGATTGATCTTTCAGTAGATGATAGCAGTTAAGTACATAGACTCTGGATCTAGACAAAGTTTGAGTCCCAGCTCTACAACCTACTACATACATGATCTCAGTTTTCTCATTTGTAAAAGCGGGGATGACAGCAGTCCTATCTCATTGGGTTACTGTAAGGATTTAAGTGAAATTCTATGTGGATTGCTTACAACCGTGCTTGCTACATAATAAGCATTTTATAAGGGTTAGCTACTCTTTTTTTTTTTTTAAGATTTTATTTATTTGAGAGAGTGAGCATGAGAGAGAGAGAGAGAGAGAAACAAGCAGAGAGGAGGGGTAGAAGGCAAAACAGACTCCCTGCTGACCAGGGAGCCCGACGCGGGACTCGATCCCAGGATCCTGGGATCACGACCCAAGCTGAAGGCAGACGCTTAACCAACTGAGCCACCCAGGCCCCCAGAGTTAGCTACTCTTATTCAGTACACATATATGCTAAGTTTTTTTAACAAATGAAATTTTATTATGTGTATTTTCTCACTTCATAGTATGTCAAGGAGAACAGACTTATAACATGGATATCTGTTCACTCTTTGTAACTGCTGCAGGAGGGTGGGGTCAGAATTTCTTTTACCATTCTCCTGTGGACGGTCATTTAGGCTGTTTCCAGGTGTTTCTGCTTCAAAGCAACTGCTAATATCTTATCCTTGAAAATAAAACAAGGGATGCAGAAGGGGTGGGCATATAATACACCCCCATTTTATAAATGATCAAAATGAGGCTCAGGGTAGTTTGGTAAATTGCATAAGGCCATGTAGCTAGTAAGTAGCAGAGTTCAGAGGAGAACTTGTTTAACACAGTTGCACACTCTCTTACCTCAAATTTTCCATGTGACCAAGAATAGCTTCACAAATACAGTGGTTTTAAGAGGTTTTAAATGTTTTAAGAAGACATTAAAAAAAAAAGAAGACATTTCTTTCTGAAATCAGCGCAAGGCAACCACAAGTTAATGTGCTGCCAAAGTGGGTAGGAGTAGGGAGATACAAAGGAATGTGTTAAAAGATTAAATAAAATAGTAAGCCTTGCAATGTCCTCGGTACTAAAGAGAATATTAAATTTATGACACCAATCTTAAATGTTTAAATGGCTTGAAATCAGGATAAATAAAACATGATGGTGGGAGTGGAAGAGAGAAGATGACTTGCTATTTGACTGTTTGGGGAGAATATTATTTGAAAAACTGCCACATTTGACTTCTAGTCTTCCCAGATGGTATACATCCATTAATGCTGATTCTATTAAGGCTGATGATACCTGTGCCCCGCTATGCCCAAACTCTACAAACAATATTAAGGTAATCCAACTTCATTAATACATTAATACAAATACATATAAAAGCCAATGAAATTGATTTTTTTTTAGAGAGAGAGAACACACGAGTGGGTGTGGGGGGGTAGGCAGGGGCAAAGGGAGACGGAGAGAGAATTTCAAGCAGGCTCCACGATCCCACAACCCTGAGATCATGACCCAAACTGAAATCAGGAGTCCAACGCTTAACCGACTGATCCACTCAGGTGCCCCTAATTAAATCGGTTTTAAGTTATTGTGATCTTAGAACATTCGGTCCATTTATAATACAATGGAGCCTCAGCCAAGTATAGTCCTCTCTCTCTGAAACAAGATACTATGGTACAGTGACTTGAAAATGTGCAGGGGTGGTGCCTGGGTGGCTCAGTCGGTTAAGCGTCTGACTCTTGATTTTGGCTCACATCGTGAGCTCAGAGTCCTTGGATCGAACCCCCCATCAGGCTCCTCGCTCAGTGGGGAGTCTGCTTGAGATCCTCTCCCTCTGCCTCTCACCCCACTCTCACACATGCTCTCTCTCTCTCTCTAATAAATAAATATTAAAAAAAAAAGAAAAGAAAATGTGCAGGGTTCATTGTGGGAATACTCTTAATAATCCATGTTTTTGGAGCACCTGGCTGGCTCAGTCAGTGGAGCAGGTGACTCTTGATCTCAAGGTTGTGAGTTTGAGCCCCACGCTGGGTGTAGAGATTACTTAAAAATAAAATCTTAAAAAACCCCCCAAAACCCACATTTCTAATTCCAGCAATACTTGGCATGTAAGAACAGAGGACAGATTTTTCTAATCTCATATATAGTGTATATATGTGTTGCTGGTCTTGCTATGCTCCCAACATTGGACAAGTATGATGAAAAGACTAGAAGATTTAACTTCTGACTTTTATTCTCTGCTAGGTCATTCAATAGACATCAGGCCTGCAGCAAAGGACTTTCCCAAGTTGAAATTTCCTCTTTATAAAACAGGGGTAGTGTGTTTGTTTTGTTGGGAAATAGGTAGATTCATTTTGTTGATGCTTATCTGAAAGTTTGAAGAAGGCTAAGAGATGCAAATTGTAATATTTTACTGCAATAAGAGAAATGCTAAAATTTAGAGACGTGAAGGACATAATATAACTTTAAAGCAGTGAATGGAAAGAAATGAAGCACCATGGCTTTTTCCAGATATATTTCTTAGATAACGCTGTCAGTTTATTTATCAGTCTGTTTACCTTCTCTGCCTCTGTTTCTGAGTTATGATAACATATAAGAAGCTTCCAAAAATACTTACCAAAATCAGTTGGACACAGTGCAGCGATTTAACTCCTAATGACAACCACCTCTAACTATGAATGACATATAATAAATTATGTTTGAACTGGATTTTCAGCTGCAGATCTGTATTCTGCCACCCAGACAGGCCTATAAAGTTGCACTTGTGGCCTTAATCCCACTTGGATGTGTGCCCCGCTGCCTCTACTTTCCATCATTCTGGTGCTTTAGTCTTCTTGAATAAGTGAACAATCTTTGTTTCTGTACCTTATTAGGCCAAAGACCATAACAGCTAGTGATGGCATCGGCAAGCCCTGCAGGCAGGATTCTCTGCAGACCCAGCCAACCTCCAACAAACCCCTTTTTATACTCCTGTTTCTAGGAAGAATTATGATGGCGGTGCCCTGCTGTTGATCAGTCAAATCTGTGGTAGGCCTAGAGATAAGTCCTGTAAGTGTGGTGTACTGTAAAACAGCGGCTCCCATTCATTAGTAGCTTGTGTGTAATAAACCACCAAAAAGGGGGGGTGGGGCGGGGCAGCAGCTGCAGCGTGCAAGGGCAAACAACGCATCTCATTCTTGGGAGCCAAAACTTTGTAATTTGCTACTGGGCAGCCTGCTCTGGCTGACATTCTTTCTGATAACATAGTAGTGCTCTATCTATATTTATAGTTTGACTACTAACCCCAGAGATTCCATGTGGTAACTGTGTATATATATTATAACAGATTGTTAGTAAGGAAGACATGAAAATAATATCCAAGCGACTCTGGCAAAGAAAACTGCCGGGTTAAAGGGACATTGTCCTCCACCAACTGATAACCTTACAAACATTTATGTTAGCCATTGTTTTTAGAATACTGGCTTTATAAAGATGATACTTCAACGGATAACCAGCTAACATGCACGCAGTGGGGATAGTCCCTCGGAATGAATTATGTTTCTTTGGTAATACTTTTTTTTAGATGTAAACATGTTCATCAAATAGAAAGGTATTTGGGGGATGCTTGTTGTTTTTTGTTTTTTTTTTTAATTAAAAAATAGCCTATAAAAGTGTAAACTCAGTTTTATTTTTAGGCTAATTAAGGATCTAAGAAACACTAACTTTGCAAAACTACTACAAATTACTTATCTGCCTAAACCAAAACATAGGGAGCAATTTAATTGTGAAAGGAAGACAATACACCTGTTGGGGGAAAAAAAAAGAGAACACTGTCAGTAGACCCTTTTCATGGGTCAACCTAATACAAGGGAAACACACTTGAATTTGCTCACCACTGCTTCATGAGAAGATGAAAAAATGCTACGGTTTCTGTAATAAACTCTTTCTTTTTACATCCAAAGCAGGTGCATGGCATTGTGATATCAACACTGTACTTGTTCCTCATCAGCCCCCCACTGCTCTTCCAAATGGGAAGGGAATACTGTACATTCTAGGCATTTTTTCTTTACCACTCAGAACTCAGGGTCAGGAGAGTGGCTCTAGCCAAGTGGAAGGCCTGCCAGTTGTTTTGGAATTCTTGCAGGTGTTTAAAAAGCAAAGGATTCTTTTCAGAGGCACATCTGCATTTGTCATATGCCATTTGTGCTAAAGCCTGTGGTGTTTTTGTTTGTTGGTTTGACAGATTGACATGTAATGGCCAGGACCATCGGGCGGCTACTCCCAACAAAGTCATTCTATTCTGATAGCTGGAGTTCTCTAGAAATCAACTGTCCTGAATTACCCATGATTTTTCTCTGCCCTTCAAAGGGAAATGTGTTGTTCTAATGTTCTTTTGGCTTTTTGTTTGCTTTCACAATTTTTTCTGGTCACATTGTTTTAATTTCGAAGTTTAGATGAAAGAGGGACTTTGATAGGACGGTAATATCCACAAAGAGTTTTCAAAACCAACCAGTCCTTAAAATTTGCTCAGAAATTGTTCAAGAGATTTGTGGCATTTAAATACAGATTGGGATGTCATAAAATTTTTAAAAATTAAGAGAACACCTCTGTGTCAGGGAGGAATAAGGGAGCTTAAGAGAGGCAAGAACCACAACTTTTAAACTTTTTAATATTCTTTTTTTTTTTTAAAGATTTTTATTTATTTATTTGACAGAGAGAGATAGCGAGAGCAGGAACACAAGCAGGGGGAGTGGGAGAGGGAGAAGCAGACTCCCTGCTGAGCAGGGAGCCCGATGTGGGGCTTGATCCCAGGACCCTGGGATCATGACCTGAGCCGAAGGCAGACGCTTAACGACTGAGCCACCCAGGTGCCCTAACTTTTTAATATTCTTAAACGCTAAAATAAAATCCTCATTTTAAGTTAAGAGAGGCAAGAACCACAACTTTTAAACTTTTTAATATTCTTAAACGCTAAAATAAAATCCTCATTTTAAGTTATTTTTGAAACCTTTTTTCCTTTCTCGTATCAGCGAATAATATACCTGAGTTTCATATATTAGCCTGTGTGTCTTAGCAATCATGTTACCACCAAGCCAAGTAAACATGTGTGAAAGCAAACTTTAGTACGGTGTCTTTTGTTGACGATGCTAAATCAGAAACCCTTGTTAACATTCTCCATACATAGGTAGTGTCTCACAGAATTAAGAGTTCAAAGCTCACACTTCAAGTATTAACTTTATCGTCGACGTTACGTTTCTGAATTTTTTTACGCTCTTGCGTCAGGTCTTTACCCCGTCACCACAGAAGACCTGAATTAACAAAGGAATACCAAGTGTTCATGAAGCACATGCAAAATGTCACAGACATGTCCAGAATACCACTTTCCGTTTACTCCATTGGCCTACCCACGCCCTGAATGTACATCTCCCCTCGCCTACATAATACCACCTTACTGGGGGGAACCATTCCTTCAGCCCGAGAATCTCGGTTTGGGTGTCTTATTCGTCAGGCCGCAGTCAGCGCCTCCGGTCTGTGTGCATACTCCAGTTTCCATGGAGCCCTGCACTGGAGAAAGAGGAAAGGCAAAACAAAACAAAACTGTTCCAGGTCTTGTAGTGGCTGGTTCAGAGCTGGCCAAGGGAACCTGGAAACAGCAGCACATCGCCATGGTGTGGGTGCGAGATTATTAAAAGCCAAAGCCACGTGGTTAACTGTGAAATGGGAAAAGGGCAGTTGTTTTCCCTCTGATGGCGACAAGTCAAATCTGGATATTTGAAACATTTTAGTAACATGAATTTCATGTATTAATTATTTTTTTAAAAAACGTCCTGAAATAAGGATTCCTTCCCTATGACCTCCAATGGAACTTGGGCTAAAGGAAGTAGGAATTAAACATACTCAGGTTTTGACTGTTTGCAGTTAGGTTGCCAGATTTATCAAAAAAAAAAAAAAAATTCAATTTCTATTTAAATTTTAGATAACAATTTTCCAGTATGATATTGCATGGGGCATACTTATACTAACAAAATTTGTTGTTCATCTGATACTCAGATTTAACTGAGAGTCCTTTTTTTAATCTGGCAACTCGTTTGTAGCAATTTGATTAATGACAAATTCATGACCAGAAACCTCATGGTTTGAAGGGCTTAGGGTATTTTTTTTAATTAGGTTTTATTTTCCTGGGGTTTATAATTTTCTTAAGAATTTCCGTTACCTACTTAGAGCAATGGGGTTAATTATAATAGCTGTTATGATTGGGCACCTGCCCAAATACAACTAGGTGCTTTCCATTTATTATCTTACTTAATCCTCACAGCAACCAGAGGAGGCAGATGATGATAACCCCATTTTGCAGATGAGAAAACTGAGGCCCACAGACATTACATAATCTTTCCAGAGTTAGAGAACTAACAAGTGGAAGAAGTAGGATTGAAAACCAGGTCTGTCAGCTTCCAGAGTTGGGACTGTTCCTTTTATCTGCACTAACTTGTTAAGTGTGGAACTTCGTTGAAATCACAAATAACGGTGGAATCCGCTAACTACAACTCATAATGATCAATGTCATATTGCTAGTCATCTTTGTCGGGATGTGTCCTCTCTTTCTTGCTAGTTTCCAAGACAGCATCAGTGTCTCAGATTCTTAGTACCTTCCCTTACACAAGTTTAGTCACATAATTTTATAATGTTACATTAAAATGTCATTTTATTTAAGATAATTTGGATTGAACCAAGTGTGTCTTCATTGTTATTCCAAATGTTAAGCATATTGTCACAATAACCTTCACTTGGTCAACAACCTCTGGCTCTATTTGTCCATTGTCTGTATATTCTGTATTGTTGCACTTCCAAAGTTTTACTTGCTTTATACACTCCTCACAAAGCTTGAACATCAGCATTTCCCTTGCCAAAATACCACGATAGACGCAATTATTGCTTCCGCGCCTTATCCTTCCTTGCCTTAGACGGGCCAGGGCCATAAAGTACTGAATTTTAGGCTCCTCTCCCCCTAGAGATACTTCAGCCGGTCGTTTACCTTGGCCTGCCGTGCCTTGTATGATGTAAATACTATTATACAGTGACGCCCCTCCCCCTAGCCCTCTTATGGTTCTTTGATATTACTTAGAAGGTGATTACATAGCTTCATTTATTTCTATGAATGCATAGATTTCATGGTCATTAAAATAATCAGACTCATCAGCTCTCCCCATGCTTAAATAAGATCAATACAGACCAGAACAGGGGCTTCTTCACTCCTCTCTTTGAGAGTTCTTTTCCTTCTCTCACTATCCCCTCACCCTCTGCTCTAAATCCTTCCCTTCTTTCCTACCCTCAAACCCGGCATATAGGAGAATACAGTAATTTTTCCCAGTTCTTTCTGTAATGGGTCACGCCACGTATTCACCTGTTTTCCAAGACACAGTGAAGTTTTGCCTTCATACAAACTGTCAGAAGCAGCTGTAGCAATTTGAGTGTTTGCTAGAGAAAAAAAAAAAAAAAAAGCCTGCTGGCCCTGCCTTACAAACCAGTTCAGCAATGAAATGGTTAATGGGATGAGTAAAGGCTATTTTTAAGTCTGGCTCCCCTCTCTGATGCACTCTTGAAAATTCACCCTGTACTGCAGAAATCCTAAATTGCAGTGCCCTGCACCCCACTGAAACTCTTCAGTCTGCTGTAAGTAAGCCTCAGCATGGGCAAGATTGGGGGTGAACAGCTGGAGGAGGGGCTCAAGCCCTGGGCCTTTGTAATGGAGGGGCGAAACACTGAGATCCTGTGGAGAAGGAACACAGAAACCCTCAAGGCACAGAGAAATAGACCCAGACAAAAGCCCCGTTACATGGTTGCAAATCACCCCACTGCTGTTATTTTATTTACTGTGGTCTGCAGGAGGATTGTTTTCTCTTTGCAAAATTTTTAAGCTTCATGGGCTTTTCTCCTCCACAACAGTGGTCACTTATACCACAGTGCCTCATAGAGACCATCTTCACCTTCGGTTTTCTTAAGGAAAGGGGGGCAAAAAAATCTTGCCCAGTCAGAACGCAACAGACAGAGACTGAAGCTGATGAATTTCTAGTCTGCCAGTTCTTTTCCCAAGATGACAGATTGAAATACTGTGTATTTAAAATATTGACTTATATTGGTTCTCTTGGTGTGGTTTTGCTCCTTGCTTTTCTGTCTTTATTTGATTATTTTTCTTAAAGATGACACCTGCATTCATGCTTTTGGACTTAGGTTTATTTAGATGTGGGAAGGAAAGCCAAGGCAACAAAAATTTTGTATTGACTCAATCACAGCTATATAAATGAACATTTTTCCGCAGTAAAAAGACAATTTTTTTTTTCAGTTTCAAAATTGATAGAGAAATACCGTCCTGTCACTATGGCCAGACAAATGCTGTGAGTTTGAGGTTTTTTTCTGTTGGAGGGTTACGAGAGGAGGAAGGCTGACAGAAACAGTTATTTTTAAAATCTGAAGGGAAAAAACTGTGAGTGCCATTCTCTTTTGTACAAGTTGCTTCGGGTATTTGTAAAAAGGGGTTCTTGCCTCCCTGCAGAGGGAGGGAGAGAGGCCCCGGAAGAAAAAGCAGCTTACTTCTCTGTATAGAAATATGTGGCTGACTTTGGTAAACATTTCTCTACAATTGAGCCAGAGCTGCAAGCTGTGCCTCGGGGTAGCTGAGGAGGAGTGAGCTTCACTTCACCAGAACCGGAGCCGTAGAAGGCCTTCATTGTCACGACTGTGGAGTTACAAGGGGAACTTGCGATAAGTGTGCTCAATTTAAGAAAAATAAAAAAAGTGAAATCTTCCTATGACAAAATCCACGGAGGTATTTACAAGGTGTTTGAGCAGGTAATTAGCACCCAAACCAGGTTTCAGGAAATAGTTCTGGTCACCTCAAATGAAGAATATATAATGAGCTGAAGAGCTTGATTTTCAATGGATGATTTACCCAGGACAATAGGCCAAACAGAACCGGGTAAAGGGTTTACAAATGGTAACTTGAGAAGCAGTAGGCTTCCTTCCTGGGAGCTTAATTCTGTCCCCTTCTTCTAGTACCCTCTCCCTTCCCTTTGACCTCTCTTCTTCCATCACTAATACACACAAACCGTAACTTTTCTTGAAAGTTTGAACGGAGTCCTTAAAAAAAATTCTGTCAAAGAAACGTGGGGAGGCTACAAAAAATACAGAGTAAAATTTGCCTGTTGGCATCTAGACTTGACTAGTTCTGGGCTATTTCGGGCTGAAACTTTGGAGACTGCGTTTTAGCTTACTTGCTGAGGGACGTTGTAGAGTCTTTCCTTATTGGTCTCTAGCACTGATTAACAAGTGAGGCTGAAAAGATAACCTGTTCTTTTCCAGGGCTATTCCAGAAGACTGACAATACCGAAAACTGAAGATGACCCACGTTCAAAATGGTTCAACATTTCTTAACTGACAACGTTACATGATTTTGTTGGTTTAAGAAAGACTCCGCTTATCCATAGGCACTATGGTTGCTCTGCTGTAAGCATTAGTATTTCTAGTAAAATAGTAAAAAATGCCACAGTAACTCTGGTAACAAAATGAACAATAGCAGTTACCTTTCATCTACTGAGCCTCTTGTATATTGAAAGGTGAATTTTACTTTATCATAATCTAAAATGTTTGCACGATTCTTATTTTGCTCATTTACATTTAGGTTCTCCCCCACCTCCCAATTACCTTGGGCACACATTTAAAGCTAAAAGAAGGTAACTTAGATGTCATGTTTTAAACTAGGAAATAGGTTCAGAAAGTTCAGATTACTGCCCAAGGTCACCTACGTGTCACAACTTGGACCAAAATCAAGATTTCCTAATTTCTAATTTTGACTGTTTTTTTTCCAAGGCATTCGACCATCTTCCTATGTGGTTAATAATATATGAGAGCTGCCTAAGAATACCAATTTCTACTGAGGCATGCTCTCTGTCATTAAGTGCTCCAACAAACTGTTAATTAAGATTGTTTTGAGCTGTTTACCAATTTAGGTGATGTCAGATACTTCTCTTGGATTCTGTTAGCGTCTTGGGATGGCAGAAAATTCTGTTGATTCTGTTGCCTGCGGTTTGGCCATCTGTTCTAAATCATGATTGCGGCTGCCATTTGGAAATCCATAATCTGACACTGTTACCAGAATTGTACATTTAAATTGCATTAGGCTCTTTGTGAGTCACAGCCCTTCATAAGATCCCCTTAATTTTATAGGCTGTCCACAGAGAGTGCTAAATTTTAAGGTTGAAGGGTATAGTGAAGAAATTCTACTATTGTTCTCCTCCCCAGGCATTTTGTTAAAGAGGTCTGAGGTAGAAAAGAAAATACTGGAAGGTGCAATGTGATGACTAAGCACAAAATGGTCAGGAAGGGTCAGAAATAGGAATGAAATCGTAGGTATTTCTGTCAGACATATAAAGTTCTCCCACAAGGCATACTGGGTACTCATCTAGGAAATGATCAACACAATTCAATGTGCATGGGACTATGGAAGACTTCCAAGAAGTATTCTGTCTTAATATAAATGTTTACTTAAAGAAACAAATTTGGATGTCACACTTTGCTCTTTCCAGAATTAATTCGTAGTTCCTTAATGTTCCTAATATCCTTTATCATTCAACTTAACTATTAAGCCCTTAAGGGGTAAAGCTTTTTCTGAAATAATGAGTTAACACAAAAAATACATAGAACAGTGTCTGGCACATAGTAAGTGTTCTGTAAATGTTTGCCATTATTATTCATTTGTTCATGTATCATTTACTGGGTGCGATTCTAGTCATTGGAGACTCACTAAAGGTGACAGTCATGGGTCCTGCCCTCAGGGAGGTTATAGTCACCTGAAGGAAGCAGGTAAGTAGGTTATAACACACATACCTACAACAGTATACAGAAGATGTTGTGGGAACAGCTAGGAGGGGCAAGCAGATTTCCTGGGCCCACCCTAGATTTGCTAAATCCCAACATTAGGTGGTAGGGCCCAGAAATCTGTATTTTCAAAAGCTCCTCAGACAATTCCAAAGCAGCCTGGGGTGTTTGCTTAATCTAAGTTAGGCTGGAGGAAGATTTCTGGAAGAGCCTTTCTAGAAGAGTTGATATTAGAGTTGGAATCTGGAAGAATGGACCTAGGCTAAGGGAAAATTGCTCAAAGAAAGGTACGAAAGTGCCTCTCCTGTTTCGAGACCTGCTGGTAGATGGGTGTGGTTGGAGGGAAGGACTTGAGGAAAAGGGTTATACAGGTAGGATGACCATATACATCATTACTCAAAATAGGACACTTTTGAGAGTGAAAAGAAGTGTTATTAATAATTATGTGGGAGAATAGATACCCTCTTTAGGAGATAATGCAAGGGGGCACACAAGAGTTCGGAAGAGATCTCAAGGGTCCTTCGGAGTGGAGCTTTTGAGTATTGCCCAGAATGATGGCAGCCATTGAAGAATGGGGCAGACTGATGACAAGATCAGATCTGTCTTTTAGAGTTCTTGCTGTCTTGCCTATGGGATATTATTCTAAGCGAAATTGCCAATTTTGGAGAATAGTTCATGTTTATACAATTTCTTTGAGTATGTCATTTACAGTTATTCTTTATAAGGATCCTAATGTAATGCTGAAAATGCACTTAGCAATTAAAATCAGATGTAAAGGTGGCAGTCTGAGAAATCCACAGTGCTAGCTAATAACTGGTCCTAGAAAAACATCATTTCATTCACAGAACAATATCCACATTCACTCATTCATTATTTATTAAATACCTACTATTTATTTAAAAAAATTTTTTAAAGATATATTTATTCATTTGAGAGAGAGAGAGAGAGAGAGGCAGCACTGGGTGGGGGGTGACGGGGGGATAGGGGCAGAGAGAAAGGGAGAGAGAGAATCCCAAGCAGACTCCCCACTGAGTGTGGAGCCTGACGCTGGAGTGGACCAGGACCTGAACCAAAATCAAGAGTCAGATACTTAACCAACTGAGCCACCCAGGTACCCCTAAGCACCTACTATTTACCATTCTTTCCTTTAGGTACTGGGGAAACAGAGTGAATAAGCAGATGAGGTCCCTGTCTTTATGAAGCTTACATTCTAGCAGAAGAGATAGACAGTAATTAAATAAATATGTAATATAATTTTAGGTATCAGTAAGTGTTGAGGAAAAAGTCCAATCAAGATAAGAGGCTAAAGGATTAGAGAGTGACTAGTAGTCAGGGAGCTGGTATTTTAATTAATTTGGTTAGAGACAGCCTCCTTGAATGGTACTGCACATGTGAAGGAGTGAGCTATGTGACCACTTGACATTCACATGTTTCAAGTCTGCTTGAAAAGGAAGAGGAAGTGCAAAATCCCCAAGGTAAGAACAAGCTCGGTGAGTTGGAGGAGCAGAAGGAAGAACCTTAAATTGCTTTCTGAACAGGCCACTCCGAACTGCATGTCATGGCCTACAAGGCTTCATGCGATTTGGCCTTTATCTACCTATCCTACCTCTTGAGTCCTACAATTTGGGAGGGAGCTATGGCCTGTAAGTGGACAGTCCTTGAGAAGTTTGAGGGAATCCTGGAGACTCAGGTTAAGGAAAGCTAAGTAACTGAGTAACTCAGTTTTCCTTAACCTGAGTCTCCTAACTCTGTTATTTTGAAAGCATTTTTTTTTTTTTCAAGAAGAAGAAAAGAATTCTAACACTGAGCATCTACAATCTACTGGCAGAGTGCTTTACGAATGTCATTTATTGAAGCCTTATACCAGCCCTGTGGGATTAGCAATATTGTCACCATTTTGTAGGTGAGGAAACAAACTCAAAGAGTTCAAATAACTTTTGCATGGTTAGATTCTATTAAAAGGTGATTTCAGATCTTTTTGCCTCAAAATGTCTTTCAATTCTGTGAAGCCATAAGTAATATGAAATAAGGTATACCAGTAATACATTCTACCTGAAAGTCAGTTCCTGACAGCAGCTCCAAGGCACCTTGTAGAATAGTACCTTTTTTTCTGCATGAGGAAATCTCAAAGACTAGTATATAAACCTTGCATAGAATGTAATATTCCATTTCCCCCCACAAAAGAAGCCCATAATAAATAAGAAAGCCAGATTTTAATTCTGGTGCTGTAGCTAATTAGGCCTGTGACCTTGGTGTGTCCTTCTGTCCATCTGAGTCAAGTTTCCTGATCTGCAAAATGGGTGCTATAATTTAAGTCTAGCGAAAGTGCTTTGAAATGGGAAATGATAAACACATAAAAGGAATTACAACTTTACTGTAAATATATTTGGCTAATAAAAAAACCTGCCCTAGTGAATGATGGGTTCAATTTCTGAGGTTGGGAAGATTAAAACACACGTTAAACACAAACAACTGTTGGAGTGATAGATAACTGTAAATTTCTCTCTCTTAGCTAAACAGGCTATTTTCACCTTTCATTCTTTTTCATCTTTGAACTCGAAAGTCTATATAGAAAGGGAGATGACGTCACCTGGAGTTTGAGCTGCTGCACGAGGGTTATCAAAGACAATGGCCAAGAACAAACTAAGAGGGCAGAAGTCCAGGAATGTATTTCATATAGCCAGCCAAAAAAACTTTAAGGCTAAAAACAAAGCAAAACCAGTTACCACTAATCTTAAGAAGATAAACGTTGTGAGTGATGAAAAAGTTAACAGAGTGAATAAAGCTTTTGTAGATACACAAAGGGAACTTCCACATTTCTCAAAAGACCTTTCCCTTGAACCTCTACAGAACAGCTGATTCCTCAGCAGTGTCATGAAAATGAGCCAGTTAATGTTGATGAAGCAACAAAATTAATGGCTCAGCTATAATACACTGGGGATACATCAAATGCCCCCCAAAGAGCAATATATTAAATGTTTTGTACAGTTTTATTTAAAAAAAAAAAAAGTCTAGGGGGTGCCTGGGTAGCTCAGTTGGTTAAGCGTCCAACTCTTGATCTTAGCTCAGGTCTTGATCTCAAGGTTGTGGGTTCAGGCTTCACGTTGGCCTCCACGCTGGGTGTGGAGCCTACCTAAAAAAACAAAGGCTATACAGAAAGGATAAGGAGCTGTTGAGGCTACTGCCAAGTGAGACAAACTATGGGGTGCCTTCATTTTAGGCAGTAGAAAAAGAACAATTATTTCTAGAAACTAAAAAAAAAAAAAAAGACAAAAGGAAAGAAAAGAGAATGGAGGGCAGGTAAAAATGAAAAATTTCCATCGATCTAGGGCCATTTGGCCTTCTGTGGAGTGACTTAATTTTAATCAGCTGTTTTTGGCCAATTATGGTCTACCTAACCTATAGTCAGGGCTAGGCGCTGAATAGAACCTAACTCCTCAGCGCTGTTAATATCCTAAAGAGCTGTCCATTTACACCTGCCCAGCAAAGAAGTCTGTAGCCTCTTCAGGCACTAGGACTCCTGGGTTGGACTTGCACAGGCTATCACTATCGTTCCTGCAGTCCAGGGAAGGAGGCTGAACTAGGAACAGGAAAGTTCACTTAGGAAGAGTGGAGTCTGGGGAAGGCTGTAAGATGTAGAGCTGGTAGATAAAGATCAGTTAATACAGGGGATGGCTATAGCCTTTCAAAACAAGGTCCGAATGGTGGAACCTTCTTTCCTAACTTTTTGATTCACAGTTTTAAATTTTTGTGCTTCCCCAGAAAAGCATATGTACTACTGAAAGAAAGAAAGGAGAATCCAAGTCCTCAAAAAGTCCCTGTCAACAGTAATCTTTTAGAACCAAAAAAGGAAGGTTCTACCTAGAAGAATCTAAGTGGAAAGGAAAGACTCCCACTATTATACTACTATTCAGAAGACTGAGCAAGAAATTAATTATTGTGGCATTTTTCTTCTTAAAAATGTCCCCTTTACTTGAAGAAGATCCTATGTAACCCTTGTGTTTTCAGATGAAGATTCAAGATCTCTCCATGAGACCTAACTGGATGCAGGGGTTAGCTGGTGAGGCTGGACAAGAGCATGGGCTCTGAAACCACATACCATGGTTTGAATCCCGTCCTTTCCACTTCCTAGCTTTTGTGACCATGGGGAAGTTACTGATTCTCCTTGAGCCTCAGTATCCCCATCTAGGACATGAGATTATTCATGCATGTCTACTAATTAGGATTTAATAGGACAATGGGAAAAAAAGATGCAAAATCACTGAGATACATTCAATAAGGCAACATGTATTAATTCCTTTTCTCTCTCTTCCTTATTTGGTAAAGCACCCACATGTCCTTACTAAAGCTTTCTAAAGGGCAATCAGTAGGAGAGTATTTTGATCTGAGATTTGCATAGCTAAATCTTCGAAGCTTTTCAAATTTTAGGGTCAGAGGCAAAAGGCAGGAGTTTTAGAATAATAATTCATTAGGCTGTAAATCCCTTAGCATTTGGGAATTCTCCTTTCATATTTTTATACAAAGCTATTCACTCAGTATTTATTATGTGCCAAGAAATGGTTTTAAGTGATTTACATTTATTCTTTCACTTAATTCTCACACACCCTAAAATAAAGGGTCTTTGTTCCCATTTTAGAGGCAAGAAAACCAAGGTTCAAGCTCGTAAGCACTGGACAGCTTCCTTGGAACCTGATGCCTAGTAGATACTCAATAACTAATTCATGGTTGAATTAATAAATTGCCCCGTTAGACTTGTAGAGCACTTTCAATATATACATCCTTTTCATGCACCAGATCTTGTTTTATCCTGTTTTAGGCACTCAAATCATTCTTTGCTTCTTCTTTCGCAGACTGGGAGGGACCTCATTGCTCTTAGATACAAGTAAGTGCCTTAAAATATTAATGGTTTTGAACAGAGTAAGACAGGTTTTCCAATTCAGTCCTTCTGATTGGTAAAGTCTTCCAAAGGAGGGAGGGAGAAATTGGCAGGAGCGTGCCCGATTCTAAATAGCCCAAACCTGCTGCTCATATGCTCTATTCCTTGCTAAGAGTGGAAAGCCAAATGACAAGACAAAAGATGAAAGTAAGTTTTGATGTTAAAGTCTGCTTTGGTGTCCTTGTAATATTGTCATAGATCATTTATATTAACTTAATATAATTACTTTAATAATGATGCATATTATAGATAGACGACTCATCTTGAATGCAAACCATAGAAATTAAACAAATTAAGTATTTAGCGCAAAGGTTTTTTTTTTTTTCCTTCTTCTTCCTTCTCCTCTTCTTCTTCCTCTCCTTCTGTGTCTCTTCCTGAACACAGGCAGCCAGAGATTCAGGCCCCCAGATTTCTCTCTGCAGAGTGTACTTTACCTTTTGGATGGGACTTTAAAGACTTTAAACAGCTTGAGACTTATAGTTTGCCACAGGAGCATGTAGCAAATTCCTGTTTCTACTTTTTGAACCAGGAGCTGGAGTATAAGAGCCCCGCGCAGGAAGTCGCAGGTGGTGGGAAAGGGGAAACAAGGTCATTTTCAACCATGTACATTGAGGTTGTACCTTTAAAGTCAATTCTAAATTTAATTGAAAGCTGAGGGCAGAGAAGCCAAGATCGGAGCAATGTGGTGATTTATTCTGAAGCCTGTAAGAAGTCATGCGGCTGAATGTGGGATGAGCTGGGGCTTTAATAAAAATGGCACTGGGGAAGCCAGCGGGAAGAGGCACAAGAATGGAACTGGGTTAGATGAAGGATCTCCAGGCCTGAAAGGGAGCGGGGGTCTGAGAGAGCAGTGTTTGCCCAAACTCTGCTGTTTTCACCATGATGGATGCACATAAGTAATCCGCATCAAAAGCAAAAACGAAGATCAGACAGAAGCCACCAAGACTCTTTAGACAGTGAATTTTGCATGAAATCATTAAGGCATCCAAATTGCAGAAAGGCTCTGGAATGAAGGGCAATGAGAACTTACCTAATATTATTTCTAGCTGAAATTTAGCTGAAGAAAAATGACATGTTCCTTTATTAAAACACTACAGGACTTGACAGCAAAGCTCCCACACATTTCTATGGGTGTTATTGTCTACTAAATTATATCGGACCATTGCTACAGAAAATCCATAACGTGTTCTCAGGATCAAATCTTCTCTGTTGACAAATGTTTAGGAACAATCTTTCCGAGCTAAGAGGGAAAAAAAGAGGAGGAAACAGAAACTTGTTAGCAGATATTAAATTAGAAAGGAACTGAGCTAGAAATTGTACTTCCTGCCTGGGTTCTAGGCTCTCTGACCTGAGGAAGGGGCTGTTTGTCCCTCTAGCTCTAGAAACTTACATGATCTGTTCCCATGACTCTAATTTTTATAGGTTTTTTTTGGGGGGGGTCAACTTCACATCCTATTCAGCATAACTATTTTTGATCTTAATCTTAGAACAAACATATTACATGTTCTTTGCAGAAAATTCAGCCAATGCAAGAAAGAATCAAGAAAAAAATAAACATCACTTGTAATCTTACCATCCAGAGATAACCACTGTTAACATTTTGGTCAATATCGCTCTGATTAAGATAATATTCAAAGGACCGGGAAGGTTTCACTTCAGAGAACCAGGCACTGCTTCCTGTTGAGGAGTAATTGTCACATTCAGAATTTGGATGTGGTGGTGGTGGCTCTTGTACAGATCTTTAGATAAGTGATCACTAACTTTGAGTGAACCTTTTCCTCATTGCTCTCTTCTTTCTAGTTGGCTCGGTTGCTATAAAGGTCTACATCTCCACAGACGAAACCACACGAGGGTCAGTCTGGATTCGGTGAACCACGTGCTTGTGACTACCAACTTTTGGCCACCACCAAGTTTCAAATAACTTCGTAGGGGAGTTTAAATCTGTATTTGTGTGTGCGTGCGTGTGTGTGTGCGCGCGCACACACGCGCTTTTTGGATAATATTTGGACAAGGACTGGATAGCAATAATAGAAACCTAAAAATAATTGATAAGTCGGGGTACAGAAATGATGAATGAAGTTTCTTCTAATTATTTCCTTTATATTTGTCACAATATTTGTGGAACAAATGAAAATAGTAAGAAAAACGGTGACGGGGACGGGCAGATGAGGATGAGGGAGTGGGCATGAACCAATTCTTTAAAAACAAGTAGTTCTGTAAATGGCAGACTTTCAGCTTTCTAGTTTCAAAAAAATCTCAATAACAATGCTTTTGCGGGGCACCTGGGTGGCTCAGTCATTAAGCATCTGCCTTCAGCTCAGGTCATGGTCCCAGGGTCTTGGGATCAAGCCCCGCATCAGGCTCCCTGCTCCGCGGGAAGCCTGCTTCTCCCTCTCCCACTGCTGCTCCCCCTGCTCGTGTTCCCTCTCTCGCTGTGTCTCTCTCTGTCGAATAAATAAATAAATAAATAAATAAATAAATAAATAAATAAATAACAACAACAAAAAAACAATGCTTTTGCATTGAAGTTTACTAAATTCAAAAGCAAAAGACCCAGGTTCCAATCCCATGGCTAGCTGCTGTTGTTTCTCTGAGTTTCAATCTCCTCATCTATAATCGAGATCATTATACTGCTCTTACCTAATTGACTTTACAAAAATGTAAAAGGGAAGTTCGAATGAGGTAATTATGTGAAGAATAATGTTATTTTAGGATTCTGAGAATTTGTGGTTTTACAGTTATGTTTAATGGTTAGAATTACTTTGATTTGCCATAGAACTTCACGTTCCTAGGGGATTTTCCTCGTGATAATGTTGCTTCTGTTATAGCTGATGGTGTTTAAGTTCTTCCTTTCAGGGGGTCAGAGTAAAGCCGTGGAAATTTAGGCATGAATTTTGAGAGGCCTTGGACAAGTAACTTAGGCTCACTGAACCTCATTTTCCTGTCCTATAAAATGGGGCTATAAGATCTACCTTTCAGAGCTGCTAAAAAAATTAGGAATAATGTATGTAAAACACCAATTGGCCACAAAGTAAGTACCCTTTCTATGGTGGCTGTTATTGTTGTAACAGGATCAATTTTAAAATATTCTCCCTCAGCTCCCTACTGTCACAGTTCATATGTAACATATGTAAAAATACAAGGATGGGTTGCTCAGAAACTCCTGATACACCGCCCTTCAGTCCTTGGGAATTTTTTTTCCCCCTTAGGAAGTTTTTCTAACTCAGTACTCTGGGAGCAAGTCCAATACCTTAGTCTTCTAAGGGATTCTGTTTGCTGATGATTCTGTTCAGAAAAGGCAACCAGTGAATACAGTCAAGACAAAGTTTAGTTTAACCAGCAAATTTGGACTTTTTCTATAAACTGTCAGCCTGGAAATAAGACTAAAAGTCACGGCCATCTGCCAACCTATACCAAGAGAAACAGGCACATAGTCAAGAGGTTTGTCAGTATGTTATGATTCTCGTTGTTTATTCAAAAGCATGTCTTGGACACTAATTATGCATTATCCAGAGCTGCCTGGGCTCTGGGGATGCAAAGCTGAGAGGTAGTGTTTACTGTGGTTACTTTTTTTCTTTCCTTTTTTTTTTTTTTTAGTTTTATTTAAATTCCAGTTAGTTAACATTCAATGTGATATTAATTTCAGGTGTACAATGTAGTGATTCAACACCTGTATACGACACCCAGTGCTCATCGCAAATGCCCTCCTTAATCCCCATCACCTGATTAACTGCCCCCCCCCCTCTGGTAACCATCAGTTTGTTCTCTATAGTTAAGAGTCTCTTTCTTGACTTGCCTCTCTCTTTTGTTTCCTCCCATGATCATTTGTTTTGTTTCTTAAATTCACTGTGGTTACTTTCAGTTTCAACTTTCAGGTTTGGCGTTGGAAGGAAATGAGTTTGAATCCCAGTTTAGCAGCTTCGGGGACCACTGCTCCACTGGGGTACTAGCTGAGTGACATTATGTAAGCTGACCAATCTCCCTGAAAATCAGTTTTTACGCTGGTACACTGGATAAAAACAAAGTGTTTGCTTCCTAGACAAAAGAATGAAGTGAGAAAATGAGCTAAAGTGCCTGGGTCTGCCACATGATAGGTACTCGGAAAATTATAATAGTGGTTGTTATTAGTAATGATGAGATGGAATCTTCAACTGCGAGGAATGCTCACATAGTGGCAGGAAAAAGGTGCACGAATCAAGCCCTGAATAAAAGTATGTACTTGCAGTGCTTCGGTATTATGAAGGCAGAGGTAATGCAGGCTGTGTGAAGAGGATAAGATCAGGGGAGGTTTCAAAAGAGGTATTTGAGCCTCACCTGGAAAGACGGATAGAAATTCTCCAAGAGGAGACGGGGAGAGGGTGGTCCAGGAAGAAGAGGAAGCACTAAGTGGGCATAAGGGTACAAAGGATGGTGCTTGGGCAGGGATGCTGTCCTGTGTCTTGAGTGGAGCATGGTCCCATGGTTAAGAACGGTGGGAGACGAGGTGGAAGGGCACTGTGGCTCCAGACTGGAGATGCTTTTGGATATGCATTGCCCCTGGGCTTGGTTTCTTGAGCAAGAGACAGACAATGCAGTTGTGCTAGACATCCTCCACTTGCTCCTCCAGATTCATCGTTCACCTATGTCCATCTGCTCATGGCCTAGGGGGCTTACATGTTGTGGACCTCATCCACAGGCTCTCTTGACCTTGGCTTCCAGTAGGATCTGGCCAGTGGGACACAGGGAAGAAATCAGAAGGAAGAAGACTGAGATTAGGGTATTTATTCCCTTGATGGAAGTCATAGCACCTGTCAGTTGGCTCTCCCACAAAGCTCTCTGCAAATACTCCTTCTATTACCCCTCCCTAAATTACCCAGTTTGAGATACCAAATGTTCTGTGCCAGGACCCTGACTGAGACATAATTTAAGTAAGTAATAGAAATCAATGTGTTTGTGGGGGAGGACAAGGGCGGAGAGACCATGGCGCCAATGCCGAAAGACACGAAGTTCCAAGGCATACGATTTACATGAAGCATAAAGGTTTGTCCGTTCCTTTGTGGCTGCTAGTCTGGAACAACACGGAGACATGGCATGGCTTCTTGGAAAGTGTCCTCTTACCTTAAGCAATAATGAGGGCATGACTGACTCATGACATGATTGAAGGGTGCCACTGTGAAATGCTGTTCCCCACCTCTGTGGGTGGACTGACTTCAAGAGGAAGACCTTGAGATAAGCGGTCTCATGTCAAGATTGTTTTTATTAGGATAGCCGCAGAGGATAGACAAAAGGTGGAAGTGGTTGTGGTGACTGAGGGGGCAGATTATCAAGAAAACGCCCTTCTTCTAGGCCCATTTTTCCTACACAAGGAGCCAACAGAGCTGCTCTTCTCCACCTCCACTCTTCACCTTAGCCCAAGTATGTAGGCACAATCTACCCCTCTCCTCCACTCCTGTCCATCTTGTGCTCTGGGAAGAATGGGATGCAACCATTTCCTTTTTATGGCTCTCCCCAGGGGTTTGAATTGTGAGCCTCAGCTTTAATTATGTAATAAAAACATATGTTTTCTACTGCAAGAGTTTTAGACAGCAGTGAGTCAGAGGAGGGGGAGATGGGGTGAGGATGTAAGGGTAGACAGGACTAAGTGACTTCCACTGAGCAGTAATTGCAGTGGAGAGTAGAAGACCATTCTCAGACCTCGGAGGCATAGCTGGAAGCATTTCATTCAATAATCATTTCAGATTGAGAGCTGTGTATGCAGGGCACTGCTGGGCTTTGGGAAAATGCAAAGTGGAATGGAGGGGGATAAAATGGGGAGAGGATGAGACCTATACACACATATGTAAGTAGACGAAGGAGCTGGGATGGAGTTTAGAAGACAAAGAGATGAGATCAGGTTGTGGGAACTGGACCATAGAGACAGTATTTGAACTGGGTCTTGGAATGTGGGCAGACATGGAAATATCAGGGGATTTCTGGGCCCTTCTTCTTCATCCTTGCCACCTTTCTTGCCCTTCCCCCAAAGCAATGAATCTGCTTCATTATGTGTAGAGAACAATTTCAAATATTTGATGAACAAGTATTACATAGATAAAATTTATCCAGGATACACTTCAAGGTGTATGTGGTCTAGCACAAATCGTATTTTGCATCAGCTACCTTCATCATCACCTCAACCACACCAGCAGTAAATTAATATCTGCTTCTGATTACAGAATTAATACACAAATACATTTTGATCTTAACAAAATTGAACCATTTTATTCATAACAGAAGTTCCCATTGAAATCACCACCCCCAAACCCACATTTACTTCTAGAAATATATTGTTCTGTGTGTGGGTCTGTGGTTACATTATGGATCATACTGTGTGTTCATTCTGCAGTCTGCATTTATTACTCAGTATATCTTGGAGCTCATTCTGAGTTGCTTCACAGAGATCTACACTCATTCTTTTTAATTGCACCTAGCATTTCTTTGTTTCTAGAGATAGTTTTGGAAACATTTTTCATAAGTTTTTCAGAAACATTCCTGATGATAAAAATCACCCAGACCTATCCACGGCCTTCCCTAAGAGAATCTGTTTCTGTAGGACTGGGAAGGGGGTTGAAGAAATTATTTTCCAATATCGCAGGTGATTTTAATTTTCGGTAGGTCTGGAAACCCTCTCATGGTTTGCTTAACTATTTCCCTATCAAGGGGCATTTCAGCAGTTTGGATTTTTTTGTATTACAAATAATGCTGCAGTGTACATCCTTATACCTTCTTCCTAGTGCATGTGTATTTTTCTGAGGTTGATACTGAAAAATGGAACTGATGGGTCACAGAATGTGTGCATTTTAATATTATATTAGATATTGCCAAATTGCCTCCTAATGTGGCTATAGCGGTGTTTGGCCCCATCACTGTCTCAACATTATTCTTCTTAGTATATTAAAAAGATGAATTACATCTGCTCTTTCATCATGTCCCAACATCAAGTTGTACCAGAACTCATCATCATACCACTCCCAGTCTGTTCTTTACTATTCCGGTAAAAGGAATAAAGCTCACCCAGATACCTGGAGGTTCCTGGCTGGCTCAGTCAGTGGAGCGTGCAACTCTTGATCTCCGGGTTGTGAGTTCAAGCCTCATGCTGGGTGTAGAGGTTACCAAAACCAAAAAAATAAATAAATAAATAAACTTAAAAAAAAAAAAGAAAGAAAGCTTCCCCAATACTTAAGCCAGAAATCTGGGAGGCTTTTTAGCTTCTTCTTACTTCTCACTCCCCAGCACTAATTGGTCACAAAGATTTAGCAAATTTTATCACTTTACTACCTAAAGATTCCTGCATGTCTCCCATCACCACATAATTCAATCCGTCCCCCCTCTTTTTTTTTTTTACTTTAGACAATGTAATAAACTCCTCATAGATCTCTCTGCTCCTCCTTCCACAACCCCCTAATATTCGTACATATTAATTATATCAGCACACTGATTACAACAATTTTTTTTAAGATTTTATTTATTTGTTTGAGGGAGAGAGAGAGAGAGACAGAGTGAGGGAGAGAAAGAACGAGTGGGGGGAGGGACAGAGGGAGAGGGAGAAGCAGGCTCTCTGCTGAGCATGGAGCCCCTTTGAGGGCTGGATCCCAGGACTCTGGGATCATGACGTGAGCCAAAGGCATATGCTTAACTGACTGAGCCCTTGATTACAACTCTCTAATGCCTACCAATTACCACCCAAATCAACTTTATACTTAAGGATTTGCAAAGAATACAAAATCAACCAACTACTTTTTGTCCAATTCTTGTCAAAGTCCTGCTCCATAGAAATGATATCTATGAAGAATTGTTTGAAGGACATGCAGCCTATCTATTCTTCTAGCTATTCTAGATTTTGGTTCTTAAAAAACCACAAACAATACTTAGTCAAAACTATTATAGTTCCCTGTAGAATTGCTTTCTATGAGTTATTATTTGCTTTGTCTATTTTCCTTTTAAGAAGCATGGCAAAAAAAACTCTCTATATTCTCAAAATCTAGAACAATGTTTTATTTACATAAATATTATCATATATATGCACATATATATGTATCTACACACACACACACACACACACACACACCAAATTGAAACCAATAGGAAAAATCCAAACTTAATCATCTTCCCTAGGATGTCTTTTCTGGTTATTTTTACCTACTATACATTACGTAACCCCAGACCTACTTACTCTTCCCTGCATGATCCAACCTTTGTTATGCCTCTGTGCTATATCCTCTGCCTGGACTCCTTCCCCCGCCCCCCTTCTTGTCAAGCTGAGGACTCTATTCAGCCAAAAGACCAACTCAAAGTCACTCCAGGTAAGCTGAGTTGCTCCTTCCTCTATGCTCCCATAGCACATTACCTATCAATCAGCGCTTCTCACACTGCTTTGCAGTTACTTGCTTTTATGTGTATCCCCTCCTCTAGAATGTGTGTTTCTCTAAGTCAGGGCATGGGTCTTCTTCATCTTTATATCCCTCACACTGCCTAAGAGAAGCATGGAACTTCACACAGTAGCTGTTTAATAAGTATTTATGGAATAAATGAGTGGATAGCGGGGCTTTGTGATATGAACGGAGGCAACTCCTTTTAATCTTCCTTCCATCCTGTGCAGCAACCTGGAGCCCCTGAAATGGCCACAATTACCCAAATTGTCATAACTGCTATGGACAGCTGTGATTGCAAAAAAGAGAAGTCTTGAGCTATGAAGGACATTTCACCCCCTGGCCTTTGGCACCGAACGTATATGGCTGAATGTCCATGGCCAGAGGACACAGCCTGCCATGTCTGAGATTATCCTTCTGCCTAAGAGCCTGGCTTGTGGGGTAAGAGCAGAGGCTGGGGTGGGGAAGTTTGAACATATTATATATTTTTTTCTTTTGATGGTACCACCTCTTCCTACAGAAGGCTCAAAAACCTTGGAAATTAAGTCATTCCACAAAGGGACAGTTTGCTGTGTTTGTTTTTAATACATCACAAACATATATACTAAATTCCATTAAAATACACAGATTTTGGGGGTGCCTGGGTGGCTCAGTTGATTAAGTGTCTGCCTTTGGCTCAGGTCATGATCCCAGGGTCCTGGGATCAAGTTCTGCATTGGGATCCCTGCTCAATGGGGAGTCTGCTTCTCCCTTTCCCTTTGCTACTCCCCCTGCTTGCACTCTCTCTCTCTCAAATAAATAAAATCTTGAAAAAATTACACGGATATTTTTTAGCGTCAAAGAAGTCAGCAAATATTTTCCATCCTAAGGTGAAGTTGGGTCTTTTGAGCAGTCAGATACCATGTCTTTGGTTTTTGTCCTGTGTGTGAGATAAATGTCATACTATGTATTTTGAAAAAGAAAGCAAATTTAAAAAAAAAATAAAGCAAACCAAGGACCCATCACAAGCAGTACAATGGACTGAGGAAAACTGGGTGTAGAAAGAAGGAAATCTTCATTAGTGCTTATTAGATGTCCCATGGGTATGGTAAAGGCATAATAAAGCAGCAGTTTTGACTGGACAGGGGGTTGGGGGGACACAGGGAAAAGGAGGGTGGTCCTGCTGCCGGGAAAAGCCTGACTCCTGACTTTGGGTTAAGGCTACCCAGGAGGCCTTAATTAACCACCAGGGAGTTCCATTCAGGGACTTTATAGTTTTCCATGATGATTTTTAATTTAGGGTTTTTCTCAATGTTTGAGCCCGAGTTTCTGTTACGATTAAGTTGGTGCCAAATTGTGTTACTTTCGTTGTACCCGGCTAACAAGAAAAAAACATTATTAGACCTGATGCATAAGAGACATGCTAGCACCATGCAAAGATGTAAGAGTCCCATAGCCAGCAGTGGAGGGAGGGTTCACGGAAAAGCCATGAGAAATTGGATCATCATCTAGCACCCAGAGTGGCCTGGGCATAGGGACCAATGAGAACCTGCTATTGTGTGTGCTCTTGAAGACCCATGATTTGGTTTCAGCAAAATGTCACCAACTGTCACATTAAATTAGTGTTCACTTGGGGGCGCCTTGCTGACTTGGTTGGAAGAGCATGCGATTCTTGATCTCTGGGTCATGAGTTCCAGCCCCATGTAGGGTGTAGAGATTACTTAAATAAAGAAATGAATAGATAAACAAACTTTAAAAAATTAGCGTTCACTTGAATTCCACCAGTTTGGGATTTGGTTTTCATTTAAATTTATTTTTACTGTATTGTTGCTTAAGTTCCACGTATTAAAGGAGTTAATGCCTAAATAAATAGTATTATCTTATTTAAATGATATTATAATTAAAAGAGCCTAAGTCAACACTGGGTCCCTAAGAGTTTGGTGTTTTATTTTGTTTCTCCTTTGAAAGGGATCTGTACCTTGTTTAAGACTGAGAAACATTGATTTGAAATCTCCTTCCTCCAACAATTGGACATCGGCCTAAGTAGAACTCTGCTCTAAGGGCAGAAAAACTCGGGCTGTTAGTCTCTTACAATGGTCATGTGAGAGCGTGAGAACCTTGGCCATTTGACCCACGAGCTGACATGAACTGTCCAGTATGGACAAAGGACCTCACACATTAAACCTCATTTAATTTTCACAACCGCCATTGTTCTGATTTTACAGGTGGAAACCAATAGGCTCGGAGACGATAGGAAGTTAAGCACCAGCAGACTTAGGTAAGTGCTACGGTGGGATTCCAACCCAAAAATATGTATAGCTCTAAAAGTCAGTTCCAGCCTTCGCTTTTTAATTTTTCATTTTATTCTAGTCTTCTATCAAAATTATATATGCCCATGGTTTAAAGAATAAAATGGTTCCACAAGGTTTACAAAGAAATGCAATAGGTCTCTACCTCTCCGTCTGCCACTTTCCCACCCCAAAGGCGATCACTTTCATGTGTCAGCCGCTGCTTTTTATATCGACCTCCATGTCTCTATCTCATATGCTTAAATTGCCGACTTCTTGATTTTTTCAGTTGTAGGTGCTAAGTAATAACTTTTCACTGTAGAAGATGAGGGTTGGCTCTCTTCCTCCCTGCCCCCCAGGACACTCTACTACACACACAACTTTCCTCATCCCCTCTGCCCTCCCAATTTAATTATGTCAGAATTTTTGTAGGGTCTGCACTAGGGTTTACACAACAATGACCATTCACAGCTGAGTCATTTTGTAAACCATGACATTGCTTACTTTTCCCATTTGCCTTGTGTTCTGTGTGTTTTGTTTTATTTTCTTTTAATCATTTCAATCTATACTTTTTGGGATTTGGCTTCACTGGAGATGTGCAGATAGATCACATACCTTACCAGTTTTATCCCTTGCAGATTCTCTCCAGGGGCATTATGGTTTGAAGCAGTTTGGGCTAGTTGCTCTCAGAGATTCCTTTTACTATCACCCTGCAAATTCCCTTCACTCCCCAGTGAACTGAGGACCACCCAGGTGCCCCCTGTTTATCTGTTCTTTTTGGAACTCCTGTTCTTTGGATATTACACCCGTAAGAATATCTATTATCGGGCGCCTGGGTGGCTCAGTTGGTTAAGCGACTGCCTTCGGCTCAGGTCATGATCCTGGAGTCCCTGGATCGAGTCCCGCATCGGGCTCCCTGCACGGCGGGGAGTCTGCTTCTCCCTCTGACCCTCCCCCCTCTCATGTGCTCTCTCTCATTCTCTCTGTCTCAAATAAATAAATAAAATCTTAAAAAAAAAAAGAATATCTATTATCTTTTCTTTCCTATGTTCTATCTAATTTTTCTTATCTTTAGGTCTTTTTGCTTAATTTTCTGGCATAGTTTATGGGGCACCTGGGTGGCTCAGTTGGTTAAGCGTCTGCCTCTGGCTCAGGCCCTGATCTCAGGGTCCTGGGATGGAGCCCCGAGTTGGGCTCCCCACTCAGCGGGGAGTCTGCTTCTCTCTCTGCTCTTCCTCCCACTTGTGCTCTCTATCTCAAATAAATAAATAAAAATCTTTACTAAAAAAATTTTTCTGGCATAGTTTTATCTTTCAACCCTTTTGTTGTGTTTTTCATATTTTTTATTTCTAATCATTCTTTTTTGTTTTTTGAATGTTCTTTAAAACATAATATTCCATCCTTGTTTCATAATTGCGATATTTTATCTGATAGTATTTTTTTCTTATTGTATAATCTTTGTTTCATTCAAATTGCTATTTTCTGTCCATTTGTTTTAGTCACTGTTTTAATGTTTGAGGCCTTTCTTAGCAATCTGTCAATCTTATCTGTCTGCTCTGATCTTAGTGGTTGGGAGCTTATCAATTGGGGTTCATTGGGGGGCCATGTGGCTAGACCTTTTAGTTGGGGAAACTCTAGAGTAGGTTTGTATCTTTAGATTTTTTTCCTTTTTGGTTGTCAGAGAAATGCTTCCATTTTTTTGGTTGGAGGGTGAAGGCATGGCAGCTGAGTGCGGAGAGGGCACTGGCGGTGTGCACGCTGGTGTGGTGTGTATGGGGAGCTCTCAGCATCTGCAATCAGACACCCTTTGACTCTGTACAGTACTTCTGTCTTCAGCTGTGCTCCGTCTCTCTCCACTCCAGAGACCCTCTGTTTTACTCTCAGAGAATACATCTTCAATCTTTTGCAGGGATGAGGGGGGATTGGTTCTTACCCAGCTATACAGGGTGGGAGGCAGGATCTGGAGTCCCCCAGGGGAGGAAAAATAGCCTTAAATGTATTTTTTAAATTAATTAATTAATTTTATTATTATTAACATATAATGTTTTATTTGTTTCAGGGGTACAGGTCTGTGATTCCTCAGCACAATTCACAGTGCTCACCACAACACCTACCCTCCCCAATGTCCATCACCAATGCATTTTTCTCAATAAAAGGCAAATAGTTGTTAAAAGTAGAAAAATTATAAGTAGACCAAGACAAAAAAGTAGAAAATAAAAACCATTCCGAATCTCAATGTCCAAAGATAACCACTGCTAACCTATTGGTATATTTCCTTCTCATCTTTTGACCTGTGTGTGCATTTATATACATTTGTTTTATTTCTTCAAGCAGAATTATGGGAATGCAATGAATATTGCTTCTTCATTGTATGAGATTTTTCAGGAATGGCTTTTAAAGACTCTTACCAGCTTTTTGTAGGTAAATGCCTTTTGGAATTTAATAACAAATAGGACTGAATTAGTAAGCCAGTCCCTGAATTTAGAGGTTAAATCCTACCCCTGTCCCCATGGGCACATTTTATCATTTTAAGTTAGTTAATAGGGAAAGGGAAACATTCAATAAAAAGAAGTAAAATGCCCTTAAACCCACCAAAGGTTTGCACTTGGTTGCATTTTTAATTCATTCCTTTTCACTAGCAACACCAAAGTTGAAAGTGTCAGGAACTCACTGTGAGAGAGAAAAAAATAATTTATTATCAAAAGTAATAGGATGAGATCTTGGAAACTCAATTCCATTGTTTTGTAGAATTAATTTCAGCAGGTCACGTGCTACTTGCATTGACCTAAAGCCAAACAGGGGCAACACAGACTGGGCATAAAAGAAATGCGTGTTTCTTGATACAGGGGGTTGCAGGAGGCAGGCTTTGACTTCTTTCTTCGTTTTGGGAAATTTGGTCCCCTACATTTGGCCCCTTTCCCCCAACCTACTTTGCACCCCCCCCCCCATCAACAAGAACAAAAACTTGTCTTGCTAATGTGCCTGGGGAAGAACTCACTAAAATATGCATTGCAGATTAAATTTCCTTCTGGGTACTAGTCACATGAAGTATAACTACCTATGTAGGGATTCTGGCAAATTGTATATTCTAACCAGGGTTATGTGGGTTATTTATTCTCTAAGCAATTGTGTACAACTTTCTGCTTATACATAATTGGATTTGTCAGGTATGTCCCCATCGAGGATAAGATTTTTCATGAATAGGTTTATTAATATTACCATAGATAGAAAATAAAGGAATTTCTCCAACTGAGTACAAGTACCTTAATATGCATGCGCAAAAAAGAAATGAAAAATAAAGCAAACATATTTTGTCTCTCCTACCCATCTATGAACTCTTGAAAGCTGGCTAAAACCAATCTTATTAAGGTAACCTTTCCCCAGTGCACATTACAAGGCCCAGCCATGGTAGGGTCCTAATAAACATTGAATAAATGAGTGAAACTGAATGTGATTCCATTTTTCAGACTGAGTTTAGGGAACTGAATTCCATGTTAACTCAAAAGAAATCCGTGGGAGGGACTCATTTGTGAAGAGGCCCCCGTGGGTGGTTGTCAGCACAATGCAAACATTCTTCGCTTTGTCACCCTGCCTCCTTCTTACCACTGGCCCATTCCCTCCCTCTGTCTGGGTGTCAAGAAGGTGGAAGTGGAGAAGCCCTTTGCCCCTTTCCCTGCCCTTTTCATCCTCCATTTTGCTGGACTCTCCGCCGCATTCCGTCGCGCACCACGGTCTCCCTTTAGAGCCTCTTGATCAGCGTGGATAGCCTCCCCCATCCCCGGCTGCTTCCCCCGTTGCCGAGGTTGGACCAAGCCCCTCGCTCATACTGGCATCCGGGCTTCCCCCTTCCAGTTTAAATGACGCCAGGGCTACTTGTGGGCCAGTTATCCTGTCTCCGAAGGAAGGAATAGCCGAAGAGCAGAAATGATAAAGTGGAAGGGAGGTGAAGAGGTTGCGAAGGACGGAGAGAAAGCGTTGGCAAGGAGGCAGTTAACATACAAACAAAAGCAATGTCTGGAACTTTTTATACAGTTAAATGTATTTAATTATTTTACTCTGAGATGATGAACTCTCAACAGTTTTTGCGTTAGCGTGTTCTTTCTTTTATGAGCAAATGGCAATGAAATAAAGAGTTGGTAAGTTGGCTCATAATTTTATGATTATTTTCTAAATGAAATTGTAGTGGTCTGGGAAATCCCAATGCCTGGCAGAGAGATTGAGAACTCTTAATGGCTTTGGAGTCATTGTCTAGGCTTAAACACTACTTTGTGTCCTTGGGCAAGTGACTTAACCTTCTGGATTTCAGTTTCCTCATCTGAAAATAATAAGTCCCTGGGGGAGGTTAAAGACAACAATGAAAGACACGTACTTAGCACCACGTGGAGAACATAGAGCTCCCTGTTAGCTTTTATTATTATTAATCTAAAGATAAAAGGAATTTACTTGTATTTAGGTACTTGCTAAGGGACTAGCTTCACGTGTGGGGGTGCGTTTTAAGTGTTGGCAGACTGACAACAATTTGGGAGGACCAGGTTGATTTTTCTCTAGTATAATTGGAAAGGCGATGGCCTTGGTAGCAGATCTGTGTTTGCAGCCCGGTTTTGCAGTGTACCAGCAGAGTGACCTTGGGTAGTGTAGTTGATACCGGAGACTCAGCGTTCTTGGAAGGCACCTTGTTCAATGATGGGTACTAGTAATGGCCCAGCACAGTAAATAGCTGTCGGCATAATTAATTTTCACACAACCCTTTAAGGCAGGTTTCATTATTACCCCCAGTTTAAATATGTTTAAATATGTTGTATGGTGTCTGATGATGCTTGGGGTGAGCATAGCATAAGGTAGTTGTCCATTCGCTAAGTCGTACACCTGAAACTAATGTCACATTTGTGTATCAACTATACCTCAATTAAAAAAAAACACATAAGTGTAAGAAAACTGAGAATAAAGTACCTTGCCCAAGGTCACACAGGTGGCAGAGGCCAAATATGAACCCAGACTGTCTTTATTTTATTTTCCTCTGACCAGATTTATTGAACATAACAAAATTCTATGTACAAAGTGACCTGGACCTGCTGCTTCAAAACATGATCTTTTCTTACTAATATTTTGATAAGTCAGTCCATCGAGTGTCAAAAGCAGCTTAGTCTAAAATTAATGGAAAAGTGACCAATGCACACTAAATAAATGGCCTAACTACTGGAACTGGAATAGTTCTGCAATACAATTAACATTGGTAGGATCGAGCCCCTGTGACAGGCTGCTGGAGAACTGATATGAGATGTCAAGAGGCCGCTTTGGGCACTGCCGCTGTGATGCTGTCATGTTTCTGGATCCTAATGTTCCCATTATCTGATTCTAGACACACCACAGGAATATCAGTGGGGTCTGAGGTTAGCCGAGTCGCTTGCTGGGCCAGAACAGATATCACCCCAGCACACTCATCTGACAGTCCCACGGCAGCTCAGATTAAGTCCTTGTGAATCTGTGCACAGGACTCTGACGAAGGATGGATTCTTCTTTGTGTCCTCCAAGTGCTGCTCCAAGGTGGCCTCCATCCTGCCCGCTGTCTGCCTGGCCCGAACCCAGACTGTCTTTAAAGGCCACTCCCTTAACCACTAAGCAACACTTTAAGGATAAAGGTGCCCTGTGGAGATGGTCTGAGGATGCTCACCGGTGAACTAGATTTGGGAGGAGATGCAAATCACAAAAGTAAACAACATCGATTTGGAGAGGAAAGACTTTTCCTAGGGTGTATGTTCTTTTTTTTTTTTTAAGATTTTATTTATTTATTTGACAGAGAAAGACATAGCGAGAGCAGGAACACAAGCAGGGGTAGTGGGAGAGGGAGAAGCAGGCTTCCCGAGGAGCAGAGAGCCTGATGTGGGACTTGATCCCAGGACCCTGGATCATGACCTGAGCCGAAGGCAGACGCTTAACGACTGAGCCACCCAGGCACCCTAGGGTGTATGTTCTTAATTCATATTTCTGAGGGGCCATAATTTGTTAAATTTTTCTATATACACATAGTAAGCATCTAATAGCATTTGTTTGCTGAGTCAGTCTCCAGTTTGGGATTAACATATCTTCCTAGAATAAGAGGCCTAAGGCACCATCCCTGCCTCAGGCAATGGGCACTTATTAGGGGAGACCCACACACAATCGCACTGCAGGGAGACAAGCTTTGGAGCCGTGCTTGAGTGCCCAGGGTTGGAGCACTAGGCTGGGGGGAAAGGGGAGACGAAGAGAGGTGGCTGGGGGCAGCTTTCCCCACACAACTGTCTCCAGAAGTGAGTACCGGAAGTTGAGTAGGAGTTAGCCACATGATGGGGAGATGAAGAGCCTTCCAGGCCAGGGGTTGCAAAGTGGCAGCTCCCTTTTGGTCCGCAGATGTGTTTTGATTATTCACAACTACTTGCCAACGTTTAGATATTGGGAGCTTTCACATAAATAAGATGATTTCTGGCTTCTCTTGAAAACTTGGAAGCTCTAGAGGCCCTGGGCCCACCTTCCTGCCCGACCACAATTGCTGGACCAGGGTAAGGGACACTCTGAGTGGAACAGCTCACTAGCACTGCGCCTAGCAACTGAGTTTCCTAGCGCCCTCTAACCCAGGGCCCCAGAAGAAAGGAAACAACATGGGGTTTGTACTGGCAGCTGTTTAGTTGCTCGGATATTAAAGTTCCTGACACAGAGCTTCTGAAGAGGGGCCAAGCAAAGTGATTAAAAATCTTAATGGATTTATAAATGGCCAGTTGATTATATTAAATGACAACAGGAGGAATGGCAATAGTAAGAACGATTTCCTCTCTCTTTGATTAACTTTTCAGCTCAGAGGAGGGGGAATTTCTTTTACCCTAATTTATCGAAGGCATAAATGTGAATTTTGTATACTTTAAAATAATGATCCTCAAGCTTTGTTGCTTTTAAAAATACCAAGGCCCAGGCCATATCCCAGGCCAATGGTATCACACCCAAGCATTCAAAGAGTTTTTTAAAACTCCCCAGGTGAGTCTGTTGAGCAGCTAGTTTTAGTTTTGAGCACCAGGGGTCTGGTGCCGGCCTTTTTCACTTAATGTCCCTGGAGCACTGGCTCATCTCGGTGACTTGTGAGTCCATGGCAATGCTGTCCTTCAGAACATGTTTCCAGACTGCTGGAAAGAAGCTCCAGCCTAAAGGCCACACGTGTTGGTCCCTCTGAGTCAGAGGAAAGCCCAATTCTAAACCCTAGGGAAAAGCAACTTCCCTGCATGTTGAAGAGGATTGTTGCTTTTTGGCACCTGGAGCATTTTTACCTGAGGGTTCTGACAATTTAAATAATTGGTATGCTCTAACTATTCTGGCTGACAGAAGTGTGGTTTTGCTGATGAGCTGTAAAAACATGTAACAAATAGGCTTCAGGCTAAAGATATCTGGAGAGAGAGAGAGAGGGAGAGGGAGAGAGAAGGGAAGAAGAACGGAAAGAAGACAGGCAGACAAACAAGTAAGTAAGCTAGCTCTCTCATTTGATTCCACTGACTTGTTTAAAACATTTTAATCAGATTTCTTCCTTCAGGATAGCAACTTAGTGAATATGGCCACATTTCCAGAGGTCCAGGTCCTTTTGGATGACTAACTTGTATAAAACTCGGCTAGTGTGCGCGGTAAATTATTTCAGCATAAACTAAAACAATTTCTCAAAGAAATGTTCCTGTGAAAAAAATTGCTGAAAAATACCCCCAACTGTCTAAACCCAATCTATACTTTCGGCCCAAGCACTGAATTCTCTAGTCCCCACAAGGAAATATCAGTGAAAATTGTAGCTCTGCCTTCATATAAGTAAGCCATTGTAACAATACTTTTTGGCCAACATACAAGTGGATCATTGACTAAAAATGATGAGAAGTGAAGACTTCCTAAGCTTTTTTTCCCCCCCTCATAATCATCTCATGTCTTGGAGCTGAAGTATCTTTCTGTGAGACTTAAAACTGAAAATACATGAGTTACAAATTTAGCAGCTCTAGCTTCTCTACTAAGACAATGTTTGGATGTAACTCTTATTTCTGGGGCAGATCACACACTTGTTCGATACTTGAAGAAAATGAGTCGAGATAATGTCTTACATTGAGGAAACTTGGCAGTCACTGGTTGACTGAAGAACTTTTAGAGCTAATCAGAATGTTGAGTTGTCTTCAGCTTTAAAAATGATTTTGTTTTAACATATGTTAGCTGAAGCAAAAAATAATACAGTAGGAGCTATGCGTCTATCAGAGTGACTGACAGATTGAAATTCTCTAGAAAAATAGATTATTTTCCCTCAAAGAGAGTAAAGTTTTGGTTTTCAAAGTCAATCAGAAAACTAATAATTTGGACAGGAAAGGAATCAGCTTCTCTCTTTGAGACAGTATATTTCTGATGATTTTTATGGAGACTGTAATAAGGATCAAGAAACAAAAGCTTAATATGGACATGTTTTTAGCTAGCAGATTGAAAAGAAATAATGGCATGAAATAAAGTGATTTTTCATACTGACAAAATTCTCATGTCTTTTATATTGTCTGGAATAAAATCGATAAATAAAAAAAATCTGTAACAGTTCAATTCTCTAATACTAGCTATTTTTTGTGTGTGGTTAAAACCTTATCAGTTATGTTCATATGTATTTTTTTTATATTTTTAGGAAGATTCAGTCTTCTAAATACTCAGTATTTATATGTATATATAGTATTAAAATTAAATTTCAATGATAAGAAAATTTCCTTATACTTAGATTTCAACACACAATTTAAAATGTGATGGCTTATCTTGGCAATACTACTTCTAAGACTATGGGGGCAAACATACTTAAAAAGACATTTTAGACACTTACATTTAGGGGCGCCTGGGTGGCTCAGATGGTTAGGCATCTGCCTTCGGCTCGGGTCATGATCTCAGGGTCCTGGGATCGAGCCCCGCATCGAGCCCTGCATCGGGCTCTCTGCTCAGCGGGAAGCCTCCTTCTCCCTCTCCCACTGCTGCTCCCCCTGCTTGTACTCTCTCACTCTCTCTGTCGAATAAATAAATAAAATCTTAAAAAAACAAAACAAAACACTTACATTTGTAAAAATATCAGCATTCTTTGATGAGGAAAGGGGAAACTCCCTCACATATCTGCTTGCCTTATAGTCTTTAATTTCCTTTCCATAAAATGGATGGGCTTGAGCGAAAAGTAGGTCAGCATATGGAAGAAAATATCAGATGCAAACAGCATTCTTTCTCCTTTCTCCTCTAGATGTGACATCGCACCTGGGTGTTCCCCGAAACAACAGCATAATTTTGTGTAGTTTCTACAACATCCTTCCTTAAAGGCTTTGGGGAGATGTCTGTCTCCTCCCTCATCCCTGAGAGGAACATGTGTTTTCCAAGCAATGATGCTGTTACCCCCATTTTGTGACGTCTTGTCATGTTCAGCCTCAAGCCCTCCTTTCCCTTCTCCAGTCGGCTAACTCCAGGCTCAATTGAGGTGTCATGGACCCCTTTTCAGGGGAGCCCTCCCTGACCACCCTTCTCTGGACAAAGTCTGGATCGGTGCTCCCTCTCCAGGCCCCCATGCCCCCTGCGTCTGGTTGGTGTCAGTCTGTACGAGCCTATTGTCATTCTTTATTATTCCTCTTTCTTTAGACTGTCCATGAAGGCTGTCTTGTTCACAACTGTATTCACGGTGCCCAAAAAGGTGCCTGGCAAATAACAGTCCTCAATTAATATTGGCGGAATGAATAAATAAATGATAGCTCTAGAGAATTCTCAGATAGAGGTGTAATAGAGCCATAGACTAGGAAAACCTTAGTGAAATCTGGTTGGCAGTTGGTTAGAAATGCCAGTTGACCACACAGCTTCCTTCCATGAGAAATGAGAAAGTGGACAGACGTCAGTGGTCTGCAAATTTAGCTTTGGAAGCTACTTCCTTTAAATCTGTCTCTCCCTTTCATCTGCATTAAAGAGCCTCCCTGGATCTATAATAGACAAGAATATAAAAGCATCATTCTCTTTCTCATCCCATCCTGTTTACTCAGCAACCCCAGCCCCCGCCTTCGCCTCAGCCCACATGTTCTCTATTAATAAGAGTTAGGAGAGGCCAACCTCACCCAGCACAGTTTCCCCCCTTTCTTTTCTCCTCAGGGAGGCCTCAGCCAACTGCCAGAACTCATGAGTGAAAGGCCTTGCCTGCTCTTGGGCGCTTCTGGGGGAGGGTGAAGACAAAGGTGATGTCTGGGCCTCCAGTGTCTCTGAGGCCCAAATAACCTCAAATGTTTTCAAACCAGCAAGCAGCTCATTTAAAATTTGGTGATAAGCCATGGCCCTCATTTGGGGAAATTTAGAGGCACATTTTAAGGAGTAAACACATTTACTATAACTGGAAATGGGGCCAAATTCTGTGCTTTTGGAAAAGTCAGTAAAGCAGTCACACCCTGGTGCCTTCTAAGTGAATTAACGTACTGTATTCCATTTGAGAGTCATTTCTCTCTTCATCTTTAATTCCTGCCCTGAGGAGCCATCTGTACTTGAAGGGTTATGTGCACAGGATAACTCACTGTGGACCGAGGACCTTCGTGCTCAGCCCTCAATGAATGACCCTTTCATACGCTGGGGGCTCCCTCTGATTTTCCAACTAACCCGAACTTAGCTGGGCGTAGAAATTTCTAACAGCAGAAAGGTTCACACAAATGTAAAAACAAAAGGCAATGGGTAAATTTTCTACATCCTTTTGGCTGGTATTGTTGATGTGGTGGTTCTTTTTTTAATCCATAAATGCCATATATTAATCCATGATACAATATTATTCATCTCAGGATCTCCTGCTTACCTTTGAAAAAGACAGATTAAAAGTTCAAGTTATTTTAGGGCTTTGGGGGAGGGATGTTGCATGAATTCTTCTTTCAGGAGAGGCAAAATCCTAGAGCCCAGGAAGAGTTCATGCCTTTATAAGGTGAATGGTATATTTCTTTCTTACCAAGGCTGAGGCCCAATGCTTGATTTAAAAAAAACAATCAATTAAGTAGCTGGAGTCATGCTGTCCATCAATATGATTGTCAGTCAACTATACCAATCAATGGACTTATTTACACTTGAATCTCTTCCTTCTTTTGTATAGACTTTTGGGGGCTCTTTTCTTTTTAAGGTTTTTACTTTATTATTTTCTGTTTATGCATTATATATGCCTATTGTAGAAAAAAATTAGAAAGTATAAAAAAAAGCATCACGAAGGGAAAAAGCCCACAATGTTACCACCCAGAGACCTACAGACACCATTAACATAATGGCCTGTTTCCTTGGAGAATTTTTTCAAGCCTACTTTTTGAATCCTGCCTGCCCTGCTTCGGAATGCTTTTTTCCTTGTCTCTTTCCGCAGTACTTTTGCCAACAAAAGAGAATCCTTGTTGTGGCCGCATCTGAATGTGCAAAAACCCATCCGGCGGCTGGTTCTCGTGTGGCACATAGTAGGCACACAGGAAAAGTTTGTTCACTAAATAGGACTGGTTATTTCCAGAGACCCAGTGAACTAACCCTTGGCTAACAGGTGCTATTCATCAGCGAAGCCACATGAGATAGGAAATTGAATGCAAGTTAAAGAGAACGACATGTTATAGAAATGTTAGTAAGTATGGTTTTTAACAGTTAGTTGCTCAGCAGTTAGGATGAAGAAGCTAAATTAAAGAGGACGGGCACTACTGAACTTCCCTTTTCTTGCCAGAACCCTTGTGAAGGGTAAACTCTGGGACGCCATAGGACCCTAAACTCTTCTGAAATCCAAGCTTGTGCATTTGGTTTCCACATTTTATGTCACCTGAACCTACTCAAAGTCTCCATTAAAGACTGCGAAAATAGCCCTTATTTTACATAGGATAAAATTTGGGGTTCTGAATTTCTAATTCATGCCTCTTATTTAAGTTCCCACACAAAACCTAGCATTCAGTTTCTGTAGCACCTCCACTGGGTTTCAGCGTATCCTTTTCAGATCATTCACCAGACAGCATCCTACAGCTCTCATTCATAAAGTCCAATTATAAGACAAGAAATGTCAGGAATATACACTTTGAGAGTGGGAGGCAAACAGAACAGTACATTGTGACTTTGTAAGAACAGCCATGCATTTCCTCTGGGCTTGTTTTCAGTTCCTTTGTCAGCTGATTACATGGTCTTTTATAATTTCTCATCTACAGAATGGAGCTATTTGCTTGTGGATTATTTGAAAGACACAGGCTTATGCAAAAGAAAAACGAAATCATCATGATGTAGAATGATATTTCTGGCTACATGTTTTTGCTTTTCTTTTTCTTTTTTAACATAATTATAAGAATATAATTCATACTAGTGACTCTTTAGATGTATGAGACAAGTAAATATCCTATTAATTCAGTCTTAATGCATATGTAATGTTATATATGCATTTGTGATTTATATAATCGCATTTGTCAATAATTTTATTTATTTTCATGTAAAGAAGAAGAATGCTATCTTACACGCATTTTATTTTCAAAGCACACATGTTTTTAGAGCACACACTTTGTGCTTCTTGATTCCTACAACAGTCATTTTAGTTTAGATACTTGATAGTTTACCAAATGCTTTCATTATACGTTATGTTACTTAATTCTCAACTGCTTCCCAAATGTCAAAGTACCCTGGGCTTGAAATCCTCATCTGGAGGAGGCCTGGCTGGCTCAGTCGATACAGCATGTGACTCCTGATCTCGAGGTGGTGAGTCTAAGCCCCATGTTGGGCTTAGAGCTTACTCTAAATAAACAGATAAGTAGATAGATAGATAGATAAGTAAACAAATAAGTAAGTAAATAAATAAATAAATCCTCTTCTGTGGCTTTACCTTTCTAACAGCCCCATAGATAAGCTTCCTCTTCTCTCTGCCTGCCATCCCTTTGCTTGCTAACAATTTAAGATGTGTGTAGTTCACGATGATGGCTCCTTCATGAATCTTTTCCCTAATTAATTAAGTTGAAGTGAACTTACCTGTTCACTGTATCCCTTCACTACTCTATAAATTCAATTTTCATGTGAAGTTTAAAAAAAATCTATAGTTATTTTTTCAAATTCTCTAGCACCTAACTATATCTTTTTTTTTTAAAAAGATTTTATTTATTTATTTGACAGAGAGAGAGAGACAGCGCACGAGCAGGGGGAGTGGCAAGCGGAGGGAGAAGCAGGCTCCTGACTGAGCAGAGAGCGCGATGTGGGGCTTGATCCCAGAACCCTGGGATCATGACCTGAGCCAAAGGCAGACGCTTAGCCAACTGAGCTACCCAGGTGCCCTGCACATGACTATATTCTTATAAAATTATTATAAAAACCTCTTAGTCTTGTGAATCAATAAGCACTTAAATAAAAAGTGAAAAGCAAGCAAACAAAAAACTCATACGGCAGTATATAGAGACCTTCTGAATTCTGTTAAAATATTGTGCAGTATTTCATACTATATTCTATGAGTATTCTAGATCAGCACTGTTCAATGGAGTTTTCTGTGACAATGGAAATATTCTGCATTTGTACTATCCATTTTGGTTATCACGAGTCCCGTGTGGCAACTGAGTACTTGAAATGTGGCTAGTGAAACTGAAGAACTGAATTTTTAATTTAATTTAATTTAAATTTAAATAGACTTATGTGGCTGGTTGTTACCATACTGGACACTGCAGATTTATACTTTATATTAACATCTATTCTTAGTTTGTTGCCTAGTCCCACTCCCCCCATATAAGCAAATTAAGTGTTATAACTAAGTAAAGCATGAGACCAGAAAGGAATTATTCTTGCCTTGTTATATGTATTAATCCTTGGGAAGTTTGCATTCATTCAATTTTTTAAAAATTTTATTTATTTGAGAGAGAGAGAACATGAGTGGAGTGAGGGGGAGAGGGAGAGGGAGAAACAGACTCCCCACTGAGCATGGAGCCAGAAGCAGGGCTCAATCCCGGGACCCCAAGATCATAACCTGCGCTGAGAGGCTTAACTGACTGAGCCACCCAGGCACCCCAAGTTTGCACTCATTCTAATGCAGCCTTCTTTGAAGCTCTGTCAGATGTTATTGCATCCAGTAGGAAGAAGGGCACTTCTACTACAAGTATTTTCTATGTGAAAGAATGCTTTAGAATGTGCAGCAAGGGCACCTGGGTGGCTCAGTCGTTAAGCGTCTGCCTTCGGCTCAGGTCATGATCCCAGGGTCCTGGGATCGAGCCCCACATCAGGCTCCCTGCTCTGCGGGAAGCCTGCTTCTCCCTCTCCCACTCCCCCTGCTTGTGTTCCTGCTCTCGCTATGTCTCTCTCTGTCAAATAAATAAATAAATAAAATCTTTAACTAGAATGTGCAGCAAATAAAAATATTTGTGTCAGTGTTTATCATTATAGTGATATACTGGAATCAATCCTGTATCTAACAGTGGGGAATTGGCTCCAGTATTTTATGATCCTCCATATAATGAAGGGCAAGGTAGTCAGTCATTAGATATGATGATGAAATTATAATTTATTGAGATGAAAACAAGTCTAGAATATATTTTCAACTGAAAAAAATAGGTTACTAAATATGTGCATAATATAGTCCCTTTTTCATAAATATAGATGCAAATATTTATATAAGTTTGGGTTCAGTGGTGACTCAGTGTACCTGGTTAAGAACATGGTCTTTAGAGTCACACTGATCTGGGTTTGTGACCAGGCTGTACCATATAACATCTGCGTAACTTTGGACAAGTTTCTCCTCTCTCTGAACTTTGGTTTCCTCATTGCTAAAATGGAATGATGATATATATATCTTGGGGTTGATGTGTTAAATAATATATGTAAAGCACTTAGTACATATGTAGTATTTAATCCATGTTAGTTGTTTTTCTAAGACTAGTAAGTGCAGGCATAGAAAGAAATCAGAAATGATATTGCAAGATCATATTCTGAGAAATGATATTCCAAGATGTTGAAAATGATCATCTCTCAGTTGTGAAGACACGGTTGATGTTGTTAGTTTAATTAATTGGATAGAACATTGCTTTCTTGAATATGAAAAAGTCCATTAAAATTATGTATACGTGAAACTAAAAAAAAAGTGAGTAAACTCTGGATGTCATGGAGAAATATGCCAAGATAATAAATTGCAGAGCAGTATGGATAGTGTGATCTCATTCATGTTTGAAAAAAACCTTTTTTTTTTTAAATGAAAGATAAAGTTACTTTTGGTAAGCGACTCTGGATGACCTAGCAAGGAGAAGCAGAGAAATCTTTTAACTTTTACTTTATGACTTTTGATTCTGTTTTAAGCTTTTACATGATTTTATTTAAAAATTTTTATTAATTGTTAAAATAATAAGTGCTGTGAGATCTTTCAACAGAAAGAAAGATAAAAAGAGTGAGAAAGAAAAAAATTGCAAGTCTACCTTTGCCTAGTCTGAAGAAACATGGTTTTCAAAGCCATATAAAGGACTTTGAAATTTCTTCAATATTAGCAAGTTTCCAATTCAGGTGAAAACCATGACAATTCTGCCACTGTATCACAGTATTTGTGCAATGTCTTATTTTCTCTACCAAAATACTACTAATATTTATTGAGCATTTATCAAGATAAAAATGAGAAAGTTAAGAAAAGGTAACTCCCCATTTTCTTGTATTAAAGAACATTGCAGAAAAACAGATATGGCACTTCATTTATGTTCTTTTGGCCTCTTTCTATACTTTTCTGCCTTTTCCCTTTAATATAACATTCCACAGCCCAAGCTCCACAGACTAAAAAATGTAGGTTTTTCTTAATACAGGAGGAATATGTGTTCCTTACAGAATAGAAAAAATAAAACACTTATGAGGCACCCCAGAAACAGTCATTGGTACTATACTGGTGTGAAATTACAACAGTATTTTTTTATGTATACTATATTCCTTTACATTATCTTTAGACTCTATAGTATTACCTTCATGAATCTACAGGGATTTACTAACTAATACCTTATTGCTGGACGTCAAGATCGTCTCTAGCTTTTGGTCTTTGTGATGCACATTCTTATAGTTGGATATTTGTGCACAACGATGACTATTCCTTTGGAATAAATTTTTAACGATGTCACCGCTGAGTCACAGTTCAAACAAGAATTTGGGATTTTGATGTGCCTCAATAAATAATTGTTGAAATGAATCAGTGAATGGCTGTGAGTTATGGCAAACATGGGACATCTGTGGATGTCAGGCGCAGAAGTTAAGTTCCTGAACGGGATAACTAGGGGCGTGCTTAAGCCACTTTGGGGTCAAGAGAGTAAAAAGTGTGGAAGAATGTCCACATTCTCATGAAGGCAGTGCACTAGCTGCTCAAGAAAGGAGGCTTTACCTTCTTATTACAGTCAGCTCCTGACGCTGCTCTACAGTGTATCTTGTAAAAGAATATTTAAAACACAGAAAAAGAGCAAGTCTTCATCCAGCCTCTCTCCTGCAATCGTGACTATTCAGAATCTACTCATCTTTCAAAGAGTAATTTAAGTCTTACCTTCTTCACAAAGCATCCCTGACTTTCAAGGATGTCTTCCTCTATTAATGCATAGTGTCTCTTGTCTTCATCTCCATGTTCAAGAATCATTTTTGAAACTACTTTGTGCCAAGCACCAGGCTTGCTTGTCACTTTAATCTTCACAAACAACAAGGGAGGTGGTTGTCATCACTCTCGGTTTACAGATGGGGCACTGAAGCTGGCATAGATGAAATAACTTACCACAGTACAAAGAGGCTGACACAGAATGAAACCAGGGTCCTTCGCTCTCCCCAACTTTGTTGAAATCTATTTTTCCTAGGATGTAGGAGAAGGCAGAAGGTGGAGCGTATGTATAAGTAGAGGGGGAATGAAAGCGAAAAGAAAGAGCAGTGGTTTAGGGGATTGTGGGGAAAGGTCCAGTGAGTCTGGCGTGGAGAATTCAGGATGAAGTGGCAGGTGATGCATTTGGGAAGGAAAGTTGGGACCGAATCTTAATGAATGCAGAAGCACAAAGCACAGCTCTTGGAACACAGTCAAATTCAATAAAGGCAGTTGAGTTTTATAATCTTTTGAAGATTGAAGGTGTCCTTGTTAAGTGGCTTCCTTTCCTAGTTAGACTGTGAGCCCTATGAGGCCAGTGGTTGTTTCCACAGAGTTCATCTTTATATCCAAAGGGACCAGCACAATGCCTGGCATGTGGTAATGCCACGTAAATCTTTGTTGAATAAATTAATCGATTCATGAACATTCTCTTGGGAAGCAGCATAGAAAACACCAAGCCAAAAACAAAGTGAAATACTGCTTTTAGAATCAGAAGACCCGGTTTCAAATACCTTCTCTAGCTTACAGGGTGTGTGACTTTGAGTAAGTTATATAACCTCTTTGAATAGCTTATTAACCTGATGATAATACTCACCTCAAAGTGTTATTATGAGGATTAATTGAGATCACACTTTTGAATTGCTCAGCACAGTGCTTGACAAACTGTAGACATTCAACAAATGTCAGTTTCCTTCTTCCACCTTTCTACTATCCAGAACTGAACCAAGCGCTAAGAGAGCGTATATGCAGATTGAAGGGAAAGCCTCCATTTCTAATATTTGTTCCTATCGTCAGATCATAGTTCTCAATTTAATATTTAATATTTAAAAGCCTGGGTGACTCAGTTAAGTGTCTGCCTTTGGCTCAGGTCATGATTCTGGGGTGCTAGGATGGAGCCCCTAGTGGGGCTCCCTGCTCAGCAGGGAGTCTGCTTCTCCCTCCTCCCCTGCCCCTCTCCCTGATCATTCTCTCTCTCTCTCTTTCTCATGCATGCACGTGCTCTCTCTCTCTCAAAAAGATTTTTTTAAATCTTAAAAAAAATAAAATAAAAAAGATGACTATTCTTTAAAGCATGGGTTATAAAGTGCCGCATATGGTTCTCAATAAACAGATGTTGAATGAATGGAGGATGGATGGATGGATGGATGGAATTAGATTTGAATACTCAGAATTTTGTCAGAGTATCCACAGCACTCTCAAGATCTAAGATATGTAAATATGTCAGTCACTAGTTGATTAGGTCATTCTTGAGTTGATTTGAAAGACCCATCAAAAATTCCTTTTGTTTTGATTCTATCTGCAAGATTTAATCAGCCAAACAAACTTGTGATGACCTAATTAGTTTCCTAGCTATCTTGATGCCAGAATAAGAGGACCCTGGAATCAATAAAAAGGAACAAATATTCGGAAAATACCCTGTTGTTGTCTGGCTTAGATATCATTTCTTTCTTTTCTTTTTTTAACAGCTTTATTGAGATAAAACTCACATACCATGCAATTCATATTCATACAAAGTGTTTATACATTTACATTTAAATGTAATACATTTAAATATTTATATACATTTAAAGTGTACATTTCAATAGTTTGTAATATAGTCACAGAATTGTGCAACTATCACCAGAAAGGAGTTTTAGATCTTTTTCATCATCCTGAAAGAAACCCTGGGCCTGTTAACAGTCACTGCCATCTCCCTCTCATTTCCTCAGACCTAGGCAAACACTAATCCACTTTCTGTCTATAGATTTGCCTATTCTGGATGATTTTGTGAATGAAATCACACCATATGTGTGTGTATATGTGTTTAAGATTAAATTTATTTATTTGTCAGAGAGAGAGAGAGAACACAAGCAGGGGGAGCAGCAGGCTCCCTGCTGAGCAGGGAGCCCGATGTGGGGCTCGATCCCAGGACCCTGGGATCATGACCTGAGCTGAAGGCAGACGCTTAACCGACTGAGCCACCCAGGCGTCCTGCCTTCTTATTGTTTTTACGATAATGTTCAAAACACTATATACGGTTTTCAGTGCTCACGAAGTTTTGGCCCCAGTGATGGCTCTGGTCTGGCCTTACACTCTTTACCTCTTGTTCTCTGTGTTTCATCCATACCATCATTCTCTCACTTCTGCAAACAACTAAGCCAAGGTCTTTGCATGTATTTTACCCTCTTCCTAGAGACGACCACCTCTTTACCCACCCAACTCTCCCCTCCCCCACTTAGTTAATTCCAACATATCCTTCTTATTTGAACTCAAATATTTTCTTAGAGAAGCATTTTCTGAAATTGATCTCCTTGTCCCCTCCCTTCCCCTATCCCCAACCAGGCATAGGCTCTGTTTCATTCTCTGAGCTCCGTATTTCTTTCCCTCAAAACATTTATCTTAGTTTATAATTATGCATATATTTGTGCAATCATTTTTTAATGCTTTTTTTAAAGTGTATTTATTTATTTTTGGAATCTCTACACCCACCGTGTGCCTTGAACTTACAGCCCTGAAATCAAGAGTCACTGGCTCTTCCAACTGAGGCAGCTAGGCACCTCAGTGTGGTTATTTATTTATATATTTATTATTATTATTATTTTAAAGATTCTGTTTATTTATTTGACACACAGAGAGCACAAGCAGGGGAAGCAGCAGGCAGAGGGAGAAGCAGATTCCGCGCTGAGCAGAGAGCCTGACGCAGGATTCGATCCCAGGACCCTGGGATCATGACCTGAGCCGAAGGCAGACGCTTAACCAACTGAGCCACCCAGGCGCCCCCCAGTGCGGTTATTTAATCAATATCTCTTTCTCCATGTAAATAGGTGTTGAAATAGGTTTTGCCCCTATTGCCTAACAATGAACATAGCACCTAGCCATTAGTAGATAATAAATAAATCTCTGCTGACAATATGAGTAAGAAAGACCACCAAATTTTTGGCTTTAATAACTAATGGATCATGAGTCCATGTGCTAATTTAAGGAATGCAAGATGAGGAGTATACCTGATTGGGACCAGGAAAAGAGAGGTGTTAAGTAGGAGGAAAGTTGCACTTGAGGAAGTCCTAGTGAGCAAAAACAGCAGGAAGCTAGACTATAGATTTAGAGCTGTGGAAGAGATCAGGGATGGAAACGTGGGTTCAGAGGTTATGTGCATAGAGCTTTTGGTTAAGATCTTGGGAGTGGCTGAACTTGCCCAGGAAGAACACGTAGCATAAAAGGAATAAAAGGCAGAAGACTAAAGTCTAGAGATACCCATATTAAGAAACAGGCAAAAGAAGATTTAGAATAAAGCTTGGAGTGAAAAGTCAAAGTTATGGGAGAAGAACTCTGTCACATGCTTCAGAGGGAAGCTTCTAGTTTGGTCATTTGGGTGAGGTGATGATCATCATATCTTTCCATTTTAAGGGACTTTTGAGGATCCTATTCCTCAACAACTTTTCACCTATTGGTTTTAGCATCCATAAATGATCCTTGATTGAATCAATTATTTCACTGGGGTTTGCTCAATGGTGATTTTTACGTTTCATTTTGATTTCCTCAAGAGCTCCTACGAGCCCACCCCTGCCCTTAACAAAAGTCCTATGTTCCTCTCAGGGAAAGATCCCCCAGGGCACCTCCCTCTTCTACTAGCCCATGGCTGGAATATTTTACCCCATGGGTTCTGGACCACAACAAGGCTCCTTCTTGAGAAGGTTGCAGGGGAATGGAGCATATGCTGGAGTGAGATTTGCTTAAATTTTGGAGAGTATATCCAAACAGATGAAGACTATTCCTTTTGGTAAATAACAGGACCCCTTCTAGCCGTATACCTCATCAACAAAAAATGCAGAGAGAGATGGGATTTGCACAAGGTCACACACCACATCCCTTTAGAGCCAATCTCTAAATACAATCTCATTCTTCAGACAGCTTTCCACCACCCTCCAAGTCTAAGTAAGCTGCCCCTTCCCGCACACCCTTAACAGCACCTTGGTCTTTCTCTCACATTGGTCAGCATCCAGAATTGTAATGGCCACTTTCCTTCCCTGAGCCCTCACTAGGACGTCAGGGTCTTTAACAGCAGGGGCTGTGTCTGTCTGGTTCCGTAGCTGCTTCCCAACATTTAATCCAGGACCTCATACATAACAGGGGCTCAAAAATTTTTGCTGGGTGAATGAATGATTAAGGAGACACAAGTGGGAAAACTGCATCTAGGGAAGTGAGAATAGCATTCTACGGCTGGAGCCTGGAGAGGGAGGGAGCATGCAGAGGCTTGCTGAGGAGGCATCCAGTGGGGTTGGATTTTACCAGGAAGGCACAGAAAAGCCCTGGGGGCCTTCAAGGAGTAGATGTCAACCTTCTATTGGATTGGCGATTCGGAAAGATCTCATTTAATCCTCTTAACAACTTGATGAGATAGCTGTTCCTATCTCCATTTTACTGATAAGGAAATGGGCCTCAGAGAAATGAAGCAACTTGTTCAAGGACACCCAGGTAGGAGGTAAGTGGAGTCAAGAATCGTGACTACCTCTCCAGCCTGCCTCTGGCCTTTTGTAGGAATGAGAATAGATTCAACAGCAGACAAGGGACATAAGCTCTCTTGGTCACGACTTTGACAGGCTCGTAGCCTGGCTTCTCAGTACTCAACCCTTTCAGTCTTTCTTTACTCATATAGATCCAAGATGAAAATAGATGTACGCATTTGACTTCACATGATATAGCTGCTTGGGGGATAACTGTCCATTTGAAAGTTTTTCAGTGTTTGCATCCAGCTGCATCTTCTCTATCCAAGATCCCAAGGTGAAAATAAGTTTTAACTTGGCACAAGGTCAGCGGCAAAGGTCTGTGTGGAGCCACTGCACGTTCCCACAGGAAGTAAGACTTCCGAACTTTGTACAAAAGAAAGAGTGAAGACTCCTCTCCCTGAAGACCTCTCTTAGGCGGCTTAGGAAAATGAGCTAAATTTTTATTTTCTAAAAAAATTTAATTAATTAATTAATTAAAAGATTTTATTTATTTATTTGACAGAGAGAGAGCACGTGCGTGCACAAGCAGGGGGAGCAGCAGCAGAGGAATGGGAGAAGCAGACTCCCTGCTGAGCAGGGAGCCCGATGCGGGACTGGATCCCAGGATGCCAGAATCATGACCTGAGCCAAAGGCAGATGCTTAACCGACTGAGCCACCCAGGTGTCCCTGAGCTAAATTTTTAAAATTACAACTATGTGCCAAGCTTTACATTGTTACTTCACTGGTCTTGGCCCCTTTGCTTGTTAGCAGTGTGAGATCACTAAGCCTCAGTTTATTCAACTATAAAGTAGAACCGGTACCTCCTTTCTCATCGGGCAACGTGAGTATTAACTAGAAGCACAAGTAAAGAGTCTAGCATGTGGGGGCGCCTGGGTGGCTCAGCTGGTTAAGTGACTGCCTTCGTTCATGATCCCCGGGGTCCTGAGATCGAGCACACATTGTGCTCCTTGCTCAGCTGGGAGCCTGCTCCCTCTGCCTGCCGCTCCCCCTCTTGTGCTTTCTCGCTCTCTCTCTGTCAAATGAATAAATAAAATCTTTAAAAAAACACACATTAAAAAAAAAGAATCTAGCACAGCACTCAGCACATTAGAACCATTCAATGCATGCTAGCTACTATCATCATGATTTATGCTTAACCCATGTAACAACCACCTCCTGAGATAAATGGCATTATTACTCTCTTTTATGTAGGAGAACACAGACCAGGAAGATAAATAACTTGACCAACATCCACCAGCTAATAAGACAAAGCTGTTGCAATTTAAATTCAAATCTGATTCCAAAGCTGTTTTCTTTATTATTATTATAATTTTTAAGTGATCTCTACATCCAACATGGGGCTCAAACTCACCACCCCAAGACCAAGAGCTGCATGTTCTACTGACCTACTGACTGAGCCAGCCAGGTGTCCCTATCGTTATTATTTTAAACAATATATTGTCTCTCATAGGGAGAAAAATAATAGTGGGAAATGCTCAGGAATTTTTCATTTGGGGAAATATAATGAAACAGCTCTAAGTGTCCAGCTCAGAGTCTTGCTTAAATTTCTAAGACTTCTCTGAGGAACTTGCATGGGCTGAGTCTTTAAATCCTTCAGGGTGGTCTCCCCACCTGAGGAAAATGGCAGATTCCACACCCTCCTGGATTTAACCAGAATTTTTTCTTCAAGTCTTTGAAATAACTCATTATTTCAGCTAGAATAAGGTCTCCAAAAGTGTTGCATGAACTTTAAAATTGCCCCTTCTTTTAATAAAGGAACAAAGAGAGAAAATAGTCTAGTTACTTGTCTGATACAGCCCAAGTATCTAATAGAGATTATGTATTTTAATCAAATAGGGAGTTTAGATATTACCAGAGTTGCTCTTGTTCTTTATTTTCAATTTTCCCTCTCATAAACAGCTTATTCATTTTTTTTTTTAGCCTACATGTTAATAAAACAATATAAGAAGCAATTGGCTAGTTCATGACTGCTTGTGAAAGTGCTTTCACACACGTGATTTAATTTTATTCTTACAAGAAGTGTGTGGGGTGTTTATTACCATTCCCTTTTCACAAATGGGGAAATGAGGCCCAGAGAGGTTAAGGGACTTGTTTAAGGTCATTCCGGTGGAAATCCAGAGCCAGGATCTAAGCCCCGTCTTTCTAGATGCTGGATAAGAGCATGAGCTTCGGAGACATGCTGCCTGAATTCAAACCTCAGTCTCACCTTTTACTTGAGTGAGGTGACCTTGTCTACCTCAGTTCCTCATCTGTGAAATAGGGATGACAACAGTATCTACGTTAATGGCTTGTTCTAATGATGAAATGAGTTAATATATTTATAGTAAGTAGGAATGTGTCTTAGCTATGATATATAATCTGTCCTGGTTGTGACATAAAAGGATTGGCAATGATGATGATGATGATGACTCTAAACCCTGATTTGTTCCATTACCTTGTGCTACATGTACACCATGTAATTATGGAAATGAGTTAATCCAGGAATTAATGGAAACCTCCAAGTCAAGGTGGTTCAAGATTTTAAGAATACAATTATCTTAGAAAAACTTACTAATTAAACTTAAATAAATCTGTAACACCAGTATTCAGTCTACAAACCCTAAATAAGGAAACAAATTAGTCAGACAATGCTTTTATTGATTTATGCAAAAGATACTATTTTTCTTCCAAAATTATATATTTTCAAATAAACATAAATGTTGTTAGAAATAAACTTGGCCATTTTATAGCTCTCATTCACTCACCATGGGTCCCAACCACCTCCCACAGTTGTATAAAATGTTCTCAGTCTTTCTGAAGAGATAGACTGGTCCCTTTGCAGATAGATCAACTTTTTTTAAAGATTTTATTTATTTGTCAGAGAGAGAGAGAAATAGCAAGCGCAAGCGGGGAGAAGAGCAGAGGGAGAAGCAGGCTCCCCGCTGAGCAGGGAGACCTATATGGGGCTTGATCCCAGGACCCTGGGACCATGACCTGAGCCGAAGGCAGATGCTTAACGACTGAGCCACCCAGGCACCCCGGATAGATCCATTTTTGCATATTGGGACCACATTTATAGATATCTCTGAAACTTAGTCATACGAAATTAAAAGCATCCATGTCTTGCCTCTGCTTGTTATGTGTGATCTCACGGGAAATACCATCTCTTTACGGATCCATTTAGAGGTAAATTAAGGAGCAAAATCTTATTTTATAACTCTTAGGGAAACTAAATTGTCTGCTAGATCCCAGGTTGTATTCCTAAGAGAAGATTAAAAATATGGTTACTCTGATTTTTGTATGGGCAATTTCCCAAAGTCACATTATTTTCTTTATATGTTTAATGCCTTCAGTTAAGTTAGAGAGTTTCATTTAGGTTGAGTAGATAATCCTGGATTAAAAATAAATTCTTACAGTATGCTCACTCATTAATTCCACGTTTATTGAGAACCTACTATATATTAACTACCGTATTCACAGATTTTATCATAATAGCAAAAAATTAGTAATTTTTAAGTGCTCATTATAAGAGAATGCTGAAAAAATATTTTAGACCACTGAAATTATGTTGTAAATTTTTTTTAAAATCATGCCATTCAACAATGTGTTAAGAGGTATAATGTTAAGTGAAAAATGAGTTATAAAAATAAATATGATCTCATTTTACAATTGGAAGGATATAGAGTAAAACAATAACAAAGATTCAAATCTAATTTTCCTACAATAAGCTGGCATAGGTTTTGTGATATGAAAAAAATATATATTTATTTAAAATCATATAAATCAGTTGGACGTTAGTGCCACGAAAAAGGGAGATATATCTTTAGAATTTGTTTTACATAAGTAGTACTTAAAAACTTGGTGTAAATATGTATGTCTTCAAATGAAAAAACATGTGGGTGCATGTGTATGTATTTTTTTAAAGAAGAAAGCAGTGCATAGAGAAATATGTTTTGAATAATTCCATATTGTAAAAAATTAAAACAAGACCAAATAACTTATATGGACACATATCCATAAAAGTAAGTCTGGAAAAATAATACTAAAATATAGAAATAATATTTCTAGATGGAGAAATATAATCAGAATAATTTTTTTCTAGATGGAGAAATCAGAATAGTTTTTTTAAAAGATTTTATTTATTTATTTGAGAAAGACAGAGGGTGAGAGGGAGAAAGAGAGCACAAGTGGGGTTTGGGGGAAGGCAGAGGAGAGGGAGAAGCAGGCTCCCCACTGGACAGGAAGCCTGACACAGGGCTTGATCCCCGGACCCTGAGATCATGACCTGAGCCTAAGGCAGATGCTTAACTGACTGAACCACCCAGGCGCCCTTAGCCAGAATAATTTTAATTTTTCCCTACCTTTTGTCTTCTGCTTTCATTTTTAAAGTGAGCATATATGATTTTTTTAGCTAGAAAAAAAAACCAACCCAGAAAATGGTATAAAATAGATTAAATTGAATGGCAACCAAAGCAAACGCTCTCCTTGTCTGGCTCCTGTTAGGTGCTGTGCATTGTGTTGGTCTACCACATAAAGCTTTACACACTCCTTCCTTGGGAGGAAGACCTGTAGCCAGCCTTGTAGGAAGGAGACACACACCAGAAAAAACTTAAAAAATAGTCCATCCTCTTGTTTATTTCTTGCCTACAAGGTTCTGGACATTGTGCTAGATAGAGCTTTATATACTTAATTTTGTATGCTATAGCATCCCTGCAAAATAAGTCTAGTTGTACCTATTTTGCAGATGAAGAAAAAGGACACAAAGCAAATGATGTGTGGGATCCAAGCTTGTCTTGCTCCAAAAAGAGGCATCCAAGTATCTTTGAGAAGGGAGAGAAGAAAATCCTTGCAGTGGTTGCAAACTGGTGACTTGTGTGGCCAGTGTAGCCTACAGACATGATTAACCAGCTCAAGTTTTTTTTTAAAAAAAATTAAAATCTGGATGTCTTCACTCCTGGTTACATAGTGGTTATGGACACAAGCTCTGTAACTAGACTCTTTAGATTTAAATCCTAGGTTTATGTCTCAATATAAAATGGGGGTTAATAATTATACATCATATAGTTTTAATAAAGATTAAATCAGTTTATACACGTAAAAAGTGTTGGCACAGTACTTGACATGTGGTAAGAATTCAGTATTTAGCTCATCTTCCATTGCCTATCCTGGAGATTTTCTATAAATAGAATCATAGGTGGACTTCTGTATCCAACTTCTCTCATTCAGTATAATGTTTTCAAGGCTCATCCATGTGTAGCGTGCATCTTCATTCCTTTTTATGGCTGAATAATACTCCACAATATGGATTTACCCCATTTTGTTTACCGGTTTATGAGGTGATGGACATTTGGGTTATGGCCACCTTTTGGCTACTTGACTAGAGATGCTACAAATATTCACACACAAGTTTTTGTTTTCACTTCTTTTGGATATATACCTTGAGATGGAATTTATGGGTCATATGGCAAGTCTCTGCTTAACTTACTGAGGAGCCACCAAATTGTTTTGTGTAGTGATTGCACCGTTTTACACTCCTGGCAGCAATTTATGAAGGTTCCAATTTCTCCCTAGCCTCATCAATATCTGGTATTTTCCTTTCTTTCTTTCTTTCTTTCTTTCTTTCTTTCTTTCTTTCTTTCTTTCTTTCT